>NW_021681254.1:15352-54923 GCF_001412515.2 Diachasma alloeum | reverse complement strand
CGATACTTGGCGTTGAAACACTGCGACTGGTGACAGTCTCATTCTTGTTCGATTAATTGACGATGTTCTTACGATACTTGACATATTAATATTCTGTCCGATACCTGCCTCACACTTTTACCATAATATTACGAGGAATCATCAATACTTTGCGTGAAAATACTTTGAATTATTTTTATTCGATTTCATTACGAGACTTGGTCGATACTTGGCTTTGAAACACTGCGACCGGTGACTGTCTCATTCTTGTTCGATTGATTGACGATGTTCTTACGATACTTGACATATTAATATTCTGTCCGATACCTGCCTCATACTTTTACCATAATATTACGAGGTATCATCGATACTTTGCTTGAAAATACTTTGAATTATTTTTTTTCGATTTTACTCCGAGACTTGGTCGATACTTGGCTTTGAAACACTGCGACCGGTGACTGTCTCATTCTTGTTCGATTGATTGACGATGTTCTTACGATACTTGACATATTAATATTCTGTCCGATACCTGCCTCATACTTTTACCATAATATTACGAGGTATCATCGATACTTTGCTTGAAAATACTTTGAATTATTTTTTTTCGATTTTACTCCGAGACTTGGTCGATACTTGGCTTTGAAACACTGCGACCGGTGACTGTCTCATTCTTGTTCGATTGATTGACGATGTTCTTACGATACTTGACATATTAATATTCTGTCCGATACCTGCCTCATACTTTTACCATAATATTACGAGGTATCATCGATACTTTGCTTGAAAATACTTTGAATTATTTTTTTTCGATTTTACTCCGAGACTTGGTCGATACTTGGCTTTGAAACACTGCGACCGGTGACTGTCTCATTCTTGTTCGATTGATTGACGATGTTCTTACGATACTTGACATATTAATATTCTGTCCGATACCTGCCTCATACTTTTACCATAATATTACGAGGTATCATCGATACTTTGCTTGAAAATACTTTGAATTATTTTTTTTCGATTTTACTCCGAGACTTGGTCGATACTTGGCTTTGAAACACTGCGACCGGTGACTGTCTCATTCTTGTTCGATTGATTGACGATGTTCTTACGATACTTGACATATTAATATTCTGTCCGATACCTGCCTCATACTTTTACCATAATATTACGAGGTATCATCGATACTTTGCTTGAAAATACTTTGAATTATTTTTTTTCGATTTTACTCCGAGACTTGGTCGATACTTGGCTTTGAAACACTGCGACCGGTGACTGTCTCATTCTTGTTCGATTGATTGACGATGTTCTTACGATACTTGACATATTAATATTCTGTCCGATACCTGCCTCACACTTTTACCATAATATTACGAGGTATTATCGATACTTTGCGTGAAAATACTTTGAATTATTTTTATTCGATTTTATTACGAGACTTGGACAATACTTTGTTTTGTTACACCTTAGCGAATGACCACCTCACTCTTGTTCGATTGATTGACGATGTTCTTACGATACTTGACATATTAATATTCTGATTATTGATGCTCCTGCAATAGTTCTTCGTCATCTCCCATAGTTAGCTAACACTATATACAAGTAATTCTCATTCCTCCGTTTTAAACCTATCAGCGCCATCTCCCATGTATATCATCAACTGACTTCTTCGATAGGGAAGACTAAGTTGACAATATCACTACGTTTCACCCTCTTGTATTTACGTGTGTGTTCAGTTGCCGAATTTACCAGATCTGTGGTCAGTTGCGATGTGTTCAGTTGACTGTGTCCAGTTGCACCCATCCCTTTTTTATGTACCCCATTATGCTTCGGTCTGCCCTATTCCTTAGGAGTACCACCTATTCACCTCAGAGGCCTAATATCAGTGAAAATTATTTCATGACTCCAAATAGTGGTCAATTTAAATTAGTGATTATCTGATAAATACGTTCAAGGAAGAAATTATACTTGAAAAAAAAAAAAAAAAAATCCCAAGAGAATTAGAATTTAGAGAGAAAAATTTCCGCTTCACCCAGCCGGGAATCGAACCCGGGTCTCCCAGATACGCGCCGGGCACTCTTACCGACTAAGCTACCGGGAACCACAGAAATTCACTCTCAAATTCACCTCAAACACCGCCTAACCTCCTTTAGGCATTAAAGAATTCTAAGAACTCTGTGAATTGTTTGTTCAAATTACGATTTTTTCAATTATTTAATTGATGGTTTGTGTAATATTAGTATTGAAGCTCTCTTATGTGTTGTTATTGCGTACAATGATTGTCTTCTTTTGTATTTCAATAGTATTTTGACAGTAAAGGCATTCAAGGTGAGGTATCATCGAAAATTTTATAATTTTCTGGAGATTTCTCCAATCTTTTTGAAAATTTAGCTACTGAGAAGAACGCGAAAAATTGGTCATATAAAAACGTATATTATATGTTCTCACAAAATTTTATTCTGATTCTCAATATTAGTTATGCCCAAACAAAAACCTGGAAATTTAAATTTTGAAGATGACAATGGTTCCATACGGAAGCAAAGAAAAATTGCAGTCATGGCCATGAACAAAATCGAAATTAACAGATCCAAATAATCTGTGTCAATTTACGAGAACTATCAGAGCAACATAACCGGAATGATAACCATAACATAACAGTTACAATTAAAATCATGGCCATTATAACAACCGGAAGACGATAATTGCATTAATGAATTCAAAAACGGGATCGTTACTTGGAAATTAGTAATTAAAAGGACATAATTATGGAACCCCAGCTGAGTAAAACAAACTTGTCGTTCACTGTTTTTTTTAACATCCCATTAGTCATAATTAACTGATAATGCGGATAGAAATCAGTAGGATCATGAGTATAATCTCAATTAGAGATACAAAGGTTGATATCAGAAGACATTCCGATGATGCATCACAGGATTCTTCCTCTGATTGCTTCTTCATAATTTCAATATATGTAGAATTATAGAATTACCTGCGTATTTTCTCCTTTCCGGGTCACTGATGTAGAAGAACTTCACTACTTCTTCATCCGGTGCTTGCAAAAGATTCTCTGAATTTCCACTGTGCACAGCAGCATGTGCAAGATATATGAACATTGGGGTAGTTTTATCATGAGTGTCAATTAATCGAACGGTTTCTTCTGTATAAAGATCTGTGGAGTAGCGATTTTTAGTTTCGTATGAAACTGACATATTTCTTCTCATATCGTAACCACGATAATTATCCTACAACCGAAGAAATCGAAACATATTTTATCTGTAGTGAAATGGTAACAAGGAATGAATTAAAAAAATCAAGTACAAATTATTTTTTTTTATCGTTATTTTAAATCGCTTCGACCCGGTTAGGGTATACTGCGATGATGATCAAGACTTTAAATGGTTAGATCGAACCATTCTACCCGGCCGGGATTTGAACTCGAAACCTTTCGCATGTGAGGTAACGAACCTACCCACTGCGCCAAGCCACCGGGCTATGAAACATTATTTTCTGTAAATATATCCAGAATGGAAGAGTTCAAGAAATCGAAATTCATTACAGGAAAGGTATTCTAGACGAATTGATCATAAATCTCTCAATTTTCAGAATCAGGTGAATCATTCAGAATTAAAAAAGATCCAGTCATTGAACCACTTGCTGCATTTATTTCAGGAAACACAAGGAATTTCGTAAAATGTGATCGATTTCTATTTCTAATTTTTCCTATCGTAATTTAAGCTAATAGAATTGTACTATTCAACATCGCGTGTTACGACCTACCAGAGTACATTATTCATGGAATACATCCAGATCAGTATTTTGATAAATATTTCTTCTTAGCTTTGCAATTGTTCTTTGAACCAAATAACTCAAAAATTGTGATATTCCACCGAGTATTGCACACTGAGCATGTCATTGACTGGAGAGTGTCGTTGACTGATTGGCAAATAGGAAAATAGAGGAGCATAGTGTCCCTGCTCATGTGATGCCTATTACAGGATTAACTTTTAGAGAAATTGAGGGAAGAAGGCTTCTAGATGGCTACGCGGACGATGAAGCAATGGTGACCAGGGGAAAATTCCGCAACGTACTAAGACACAGGCGAAACTATGCCCTAACGATATTCAAAAAATTGTGTGTTAAGACGAAACTATCAATTAACGTTGAACATACGTCAGCCATGATCTTCACCACGAAATATATAGTCGCTATCTCAGAACCACTGATTCTGGATGGTGTGAAGAATATACGACTTCAGTCAAGTACTTAGGAGTTTACCTTGATACCAAGCTCCATTGGAGACAGCATATAACAGTAGAGAAAGACAAAACATAGGCCTCTCTGTTGGCATGTAAAAGAGCCTGGGAAAGGAATTGGGGCTTTAGTCGCGAAATCATCCTATGGGTGTTCAAAATGGATTTATTACTCAGATGGATGTACGCCACGGTGGCCCAAATTACCACGGCGTACACCACCGTACGTTCCAGTAAAAAAAATTCAAATAGAATTGAAATTTAGAGAGAAAAATTCCCGATCCACCCAGCCGGGATTTTAACCCGGGTCTCCCAGTTACGCGCCGGGCACTCTTCCAACTAAGCTACCGGGAACCACGGAAAACGGTTCCCGGTTTTTTTCTGAGCACTGGAAAACCTAGGAAAGAAAATCAAGTTTATCTTGGTTTGGGTCGCGGCCCATGAAGGCATCCATGGAAACTAGACAGCGTACGAGCTGGTAAAGAAAGGAACAGAAGTTGAAATACAATCTCTGCCAGTAAAAGGTCTCCTCGCCCATGCTATAAACTGAATCAAGAAGAACACCAAGGCTTGCAAACAAGTCAGGGCAACCATGTCTAGGCTGGACCGCAAGAGAATTGAACAATTTTTACAGGACATAGTTGGTTTAAAGCAGATCGGAGCATCTGTAAGTTTGATATGGAATTATGTATGAGGGGTATTCCATGTGAACTCACCCAGGTCTAAATCCTCACCATCTCCAATCATATTGCCGATTTCTCCTGTGGTTGTATATGGAACAATATGACTTCTCAAATTTTTTCAGATTTTCTGAGGCATTCTGTGGGCAGTCATGTTTTTTTTTACAAGTTTTATCTTCAAATGCCTGTAACTCCCGTAAAAATCAACCGATTTGAGTTTTTTTTTACACACAGAAAAACCTAAACGTAAATTATGTTTTGCTAAACGTAAATTACGTATTGATGAGCGTAATTTACGCTTAACGTCAATACGTCAATAACGTCGCTAACGTCAATATGATGTCTGGTGGCTTTTTTTTCCGTCATGAAAATCGGAATTTAGGTTTTAAAAAAACGTATTTTACAGTCGAAATAAAAACGTAAATTACGCCTAAATAAATCGTAGTTTACGAATTACAATCGTAATTACGCCTACACTGGTAAAAAAAAATTAAATTTCATGGACACTTGACTATCAATTTTCAGGACAGTGACACTGAATGCGATTTAGGGGAAAAAAATCATGAAATTCCAGGTTTCACTGAAAATTCAATAAAATTCCAGAATTTTAAGGGGCATAAAGACGAGAATTCCTCAATTTATTTCTCCAATCTAATAAGAATATTTAGTGTTAAGGGGAGACCACTATGATGAGTTTTAAAAGTCGCGGGCTATTGGAATGACATTTCTCATACATTGAAGATCGATAATACATGTCTGAAAACGAATAATTAGTGCAACAAACGACTTGTTTATTGTTCGTTTCCCCCGCAAACGCTTAAGATATTGAAAATAGTCCAGGGCCTCCAATGTTTGAGCTACAGAGGTTTCTTTTTTCACAAATTTCTTGAAAAAATATGTACAATAACAATTACGAATTGGTTTTTTGAAATTGAACTCCTACACGGCTAATTTTGTTATTATTTTAATAAAAAAATTGCACCATTCATGTAGAATAGCGTGAAAAATATTTCTGAAAGAATCAAGAATATATTTTTAATATTTTAAGGATAATTTTTCTGCCTATTTTACATGAATGGCGCAAATTTTTATAGTAAACAAAACGGAATTAGTTGTATAGGAGTCGAATTTCAGAAAACTAATTCGTAATTGTTATTGTACACATTTTTTCAAAAATTTTGAAAAGAAACCTTTGTTGGTCAAAAATTGGAGGCCCTGGACTATTTTCAACATTTTAAGCGTCTGCGGGGCAAACGAACAATAAACAATTAGTTTTTTTGCACTAATTATTCGTTTTTAGACATATATAATCGATCTTCAATGCATGAGAAATGTCACTCTAATATCCCACGACTTTTAAAAATCATAGTACTATCCCCTTAAATTTCTATTCTATTGTTCCCTCTAAATCGCATTCAGTGTCACTATCCTGAAAATTCAAGAATATATTTACCACGATTTTCTGGTTTTCTATTCATTTTCAGGAAAAATGGAACGGGAATTTACAGTTCTGTTTTATTTTTCCACGAGATTCTGAATTCTCAATGACAAGATTTCCTGAAATTTCAGTGGAATTAAAACGCGATAAAAATTTCCAGAATTTGGCACGGAAAATTCAGACAAAAATTTTCAACAGTGTAAACAAAGCGTCTTTTACGTTTATCAAAACGTAAATTACGTTGATAAAAAATACGAAAAAATCATGGTAATATACGACAACTTAGAGCGTAATTTACGACTACGAGATCGTAAATTACGACGATTTTGAGCGTAATTTACGATGTATAATCGTAATTTACGATTTTGCAATGGTAAATTACGCTCATAATTGTTGCAAATTACGTTTATGTAATCGTAATTTACGGCGACTTTAAGCGTAATTTACGATTACAAAATCGTGAATTACGTTCATGTCATCGTAATTTACGCCGATTTTGAGCGTAATTTACGCTTCAACTTCAAACTTAAAATACGTTTTCGAAATCTTAAAATACGACTTCTTAAACGTAATTTAGGTTTAGGTTTTTCTGTGTGTACAAAATGGGCGTCTTCAACCCCACTTTCCATATAAAAATATGCCAATTTTTTTCAATTCGTGCTTCCATCGATTTCCTCAAAATAACCTCAAAAAACTTCAAAAGACGAGTCGTTTTCAAAGATGAACCCTTTTTATATTTTTCAAAAAAATTTAGTGAATATATTGGACCAAAATAAAAATTTTCACCAAAGGCCAAAGTGGGATCTCTATTAGAACACACCACTTGGAAGGATGTATTGTTAACGAATTTTCAAAAAATCATCAAATTGTTCCAGATTCGAACATAATGCAGTGATTCTTCAGGCGGTAAATTTAAATAATGCTTCTGCGTTCAAATACGAAAATAATGTTGAAATTTTTTAAATTTCTCATCCCGGATTTATATATTCAAATTGGAAATGACGGCCACGAAATGGGAAGCTCACTTTGGCCTTTGGTGAAAAATTTTGTTTTAGTCCAATCTATTCACTGAAATTTTTTAAAAAATATAAAAAGGGTCCAACTTTGAGAACGACTCGTTTTTTGAAATTTTTTGAGGTTTTTCTGAGGAAATCGCTTATTCGGTAAGAGTGCCCGGCGCGTAATTGGGAGACCCGGGTTCGAATCCCGGCTGGGCGAATCGGAATTTTTTCTCTCTAAATTTTAATTCTATTTGAATTTATTTAATGCCTAAAGGTGGTTAGGCGGCGTGCTGAGTTGAATTTGGAGTGAGAATTTCCGTGGTTCCCGGTAGCTTAGTCGGTAAGAGTGCCCGGCGCGTAACTGGGAGACCCGGGTTCGAATCCCGGCTGGGCGAATCGGAATTTTTTCTCTCTAAATTTTAATTCTATTTGAATTTTTGAATGGAAGAACGAATTGAAAAAAATTGGCACATTTTTATATGGAAAGTGGGTTCGAAGACGCCCATTTTGTACACACAGAAAAACCTAAACGTAAATTACGTTTAAGAAGTCGTATTTTACGCTTTCGAAAACGTATTTTACGTTTGAAGTTGAAGCGTAAATTACGCTAAAAATCACATTTAGTAAAAAAACACATTTTGTAAAAAAAAAATCAAATCGGTTGATTTTTACGGAAGTTACAGGCATTTGAAGATAAAACTTGCAATAAAACATGGCTGTCCACAGGATTCCTCAGAAATCTGAAATAATTTGAGAAGTCATATTTTTCCATATGCAACCACAGGGAAAATCGGTAATATGATTGGCGATGGTGATGGTTTTGACCTGGGTGAGTTCACATGGAATACCCCACATACATAATTCCATATCAAACTTACAGATGCCCCGGTGGCTTCGCACAGTGAGTAAGTTCGTTGCCTCACATGGGGAAGGCTCCGAGCTCAAATCCCGGCCGGGTAGAATGGTGCGATCTAACCATTTAAAGTCTTGGTCATCATCGCAGTATACCCTAACCGGGTCAAAGTGATATAAAATAACGATAAAAAAAAACTTACAGATGACTCGAACTCATGATTATAGTAATCCTGATGCCCACTCCAGTAACCGAAATGAGAATCGAAACCTCGAAACGTTGGAGTGTATTCTTTTTTATAGAATCCCAAGTGCCATTTTCCAACGATGTGGGTGGTATATCCTCCTTCCTTTAGATACTGAAATTTTCATAAATGATCATCATTAAACTTTCGTCTGATCTGTACTACCATTGATATTCAGTAACAATAAAATGAGAGAAATACTTGAGGCAGTAATTTTTCAGTCAGTGGAAGGCCTCTCGGTTCCGTTGCCCCGAGAGCCAAGTGTTGCATTCCAAGATTAATAGGAGATTTTCCCGTTAACAATGCTGCTCTGCTCGGAGTGCATACCGCACCAGTATAATGATTGTTCAGAATAACACCATTGTAAGCAAGAGCGTCGATATTCGGGGTTGGGATCTGATTAGATCCGTGGAAACCGACGTCATTCCAACCCTATCGATTAATTTTTTTTAGAACAGAAAATCGTAGAGGATTTACTTCAGCAATAATACGTTAAGGGAAGGTATATTTTGGAACATCACATTAACGTTATCTCGTTATGTCATGCCAATCAGTGCATTCTACAGAAATTATTATGAAACATCTTCACTGGGAAGTTTCCCCACCATCTTTACTTATCTTTTCTTAAAACGAGACCGAACGCGCGCTGCGCGCGCGCTGGTGAAGATTTCATATCAATTTTATGGCTCAATAATTTTCATGAATCGATTATTATTTTTTTCAAAAATCACGATTACGTAAATCATTTCCGAAGTATGAATGAATGAAAATGATGGTGATTAGTTTTGTCGAAATTTTATGAATACAATTTTGTGTATACGTCGTTTTTGACGATATTATTCGTGCGTTGTCCTCCTAGAAAAATCTCTAATGAATTCCATGATCGAACCCTTGAAAAAGCAATATATAATTGTCCATGGTTGAAAACATCTTTACGAAGATCTACTCCAATTCGATGAAAGGTTTGACCCTGACTTTTATTGATTGTCATCACAAATGCTAATTTAATTGGAAATTGTCGTCGTTTGAAAGTAAATGGATATACGTCCTCACAATATAACGTAACACGATGTGCAGGGTGTCCCATGGGAATATGTGAAAACTGTTTGATTATTTTTTTTCACTGGAAACAGGGAAAAAGAGAAAGAATACAGTTCCTGATAAAGGAGAATTGTCATTTTTATTTCACCGTATATTCATTATTGAAACATGTAATTCACCCAACAAAAATAGTAGCTTACAAAAATTGTACGTAACAAGTGCGATTAATAGTAAATGTTTTTGAACTGGGAGCCATCAACACTGGCGCAATAATCCAAACGTTTCCTAAAACCGTGGAATACACGTTCTAATGTTTCCTGTGGAATACCGTGAACAGTTTAATGTTGTTTATCTTTTGTGTAACCCCACAGGAAATAATCACACGGATTCAAATCTGGTGAATAGGGTGGCCAATCTATTCCCCCTCCACAAAATTTTGGATATCCCAAACCAAGAACTCGACCGCGATAAACTGTATTAAGAATTTGAAAAACTTCGTGAGTACGGTGGGCAGCTGCTCCATCCTGCATAAAATAAAATCCATTGATAAGCCCTCTTTTTCTCGCATGAGGGAAGACTTTTGTTTCTAACATTCTTTTGTACTCATTCCCGGTAACGGTAGATTCGAAAAAATGTAGATAGACACCCTTCATGAAGAGAACAGCCCAAACAGTGACTTTCTGTGAATGGGAAGATGTTGTAACCAAAAAATTAGGATTTTCGGAGCCCCACAATCTCAAATTATTTTCATTCACGTAGTTGTCTAGCCAAAAGTGTCTCGTCAGAAAAAACAATTGCTGTTTCATGCAGCTCGCCATTTTCGAACATTTGTGTCCTTCTTTCACAAAATTCCTTTCGTCTCAGAATCGCCTCCTCTGTCAAACGCTGACACATCAATATTTTATATGGATGAAGTTTTAAGAAAAACGTGGAGAATGCGATGCAACGTTGATTTGGTCAATTTTAAATCTTGAGTGGCTCTCCGAATGGACGAGTTGGGATTTGCCTTGAAATACTGTTCACCTTCATCGACCTTCTCCTCTGTTGCAGCAGAGAATGAGGGACCTGGAAGGGTAGCTCTACGATCATCCAAAGTACCGTATTCCTCGAAATTTTCAATTATTCTAGAAAAAGAATATTATCATGACTAGAAACCAACGGGATTTCTACGAAAATTTGTAATGTGTTTTATTGTGTCACACAATCAATATGAAAAAAAAATTATTCTAACCTCCTCAAAGTGGTCTCGCTAGCAACTCGTTTGGATCCAAATTTAGTACGAAACCCTTTAAAAGCTTCACAGTATTTTTTCCCCCTGGAATAGAACACTCGATGGGATATCTTTTTTTTCGAATTGTCAAATCACTCATTACTGCTGACAAACTAAGGCTCCTGCCACAGTTAGAGTAAAACTGACTGGCCCCCAGTAAGCGTAACACAAACGTAGAGAGTCAAGGTTATTTTGGATGAGTCGGCAGATGAGTTTAGTTTTTACACATTCCTATGGGACACACTGTATGAATACAATGTCGCCTGCTTTATCACCTGTCAGAATTCGACATCGTAAAAGATTATTAGAGAGTTCCAAAATTTGTAATCGCATCCCATTACAAAAACCTTCATTTATGCTGATATTTCGAATGAGTATGACAATGCAATTGTTCCTTAATCTCAGTTCATATGGAAGAAAACTTGGTGGATTCAAAGTGTTGAGATATTCTGGTGAAATTACATCTGTGATATCTCCGTTATCACAATTGTCAACGCTGTCCACACTGGTATAAACTTTCTCAGTGGTTTTGTCAAATAGATCAACTACTCTTTGATTCACTTCTTCTACATCTATATTACGTGCAGCTAATACCACCACTTTTGCAAGATCATCAAATCTCTTCTCTTTCACGATCTGCTGGAATATGGTTTCGACCATATCTTCAGTTCTGCGAGCTGCACATTGTTCTGGCACTATTAAATTATCGTCCTTATCGTTCAAGGTACCATTAGCAACTGAAAGTAGGTATTTTGCAAATTCTACTTTATTTGGAAGGGTTCGCATATTTTTCGTCAGAGAAAATAATTTGAAATGCCTCTATAACCCGCTGAACTTTATCGATAAATTAACCAATTCATATCGAGTTGCGTGCATTTTTACAGGTAGTAATTATCTGAAATCTCCACCTAAAATCATAATTTTGGCACCAAAGGAATAATCATTACTCATGAAGTCGCGTAGTGCTCTATCAACCAATTCCAAAGCATATCTTGGTGCCATCGGAGCTTCCTCCCAAATGAAAACGTTAACTTCTCGCAAATACTGAGCGATTGATTTTTAATATTTGATACAGAATGCGAAAAAAGAGGAACAGGCATCCCGAATGTTTTGTGTACAGTTTTTCCGTGTGGCAGTAATATTGCTGCAATTCCCGTAAATGCCATTGTCCAGGTCTTTTTGTTCATGCCTGTTAATAAATGGAAGAGTGTAGTGTAGATAAATGTCTCCCTGGATCCACCTGGTCCGTCAATGTAGAAACATGTATTAGATGATGTAATAGTGTTTAATGTTGCAACGTTTAAGACTTTGTCAACAATTTCTTTTTGTTTGACAGTCAATTTTTCATATTCCAACTTCTTGATGTCGATCGCACGATCTTTCATCATTAAAATTTTGCTCATTATCATCAGCCAGTTCTTGTATCGGTGGCATTGTCGGAAAGTTAGTTAAGTCAGAACCTTCATGAGAGAGATAGGAATTTATTCTAATGTACCTTCTTTCTGCTTCAAATTCATCAAATTCTCTTCGAAAATCCTGCGACATTGCTTCTTTGAATTTCTCCCAGAGTAGCTCGGGATGATTTGGCTGACAGTGAATCAAGATCCGAACGAAGAGATGTCTCAGTTGTTGAGACGTCATCCAAACTTCTCCCTGAGTCATGGCGTGCTCCCATTCTTCATCGTTTGCAATCAGTCCTAATGCTAAACACGTAGCGTGGTACGTATCGTGTATTTGACCATTAACTGTTCTACGATCTTGAAAACTGGTAGCACCTATGACTTTTATCAATAATAATCGAAGATGGAATAGTTCAATTTGACTTGGTGATATGGAATACATTCTTCCGATGACCTTGAATTGAGACTTCCGTTTTTCCCATCTGAAGATACCAGAGCTTTTTTTGAACACGTAATGGCGAGGGATTTCTGAATACGTAAATATTCGCGCCTCTGCATCACGTTCATTCAAAGCGAAATACTCAATTAACATTGTTTGTTTCTCCACGGCTATTCTGATGATCTCATCATCACCTGCATCATCAATAGTCACACTTTGTTGATTTAGAAGATGGACAGGAAGCCGTGTAATAGAATGACTTTTTTCTTGTAGGTGGTGACTGAATATACGATCGCAAGGTTCAACAGGACTGACCTATCGTGTTTCCAAGAAATTGCGAATTTCGTCATGGTGAATTTCCTTGTCACCATGCCCCGATTCTTGAATTTCTACAGCGGCAGTATCATGCGGCAGTATCATGTCCTTTGTACACATATTTATATAAATACTTCACAGACTTGATGCTAGAAACAACTTCTGCGTTTATATGACAGTTGTATAATTTCAACAACGTAGGGTTGAAAGGAACTACATACTGATTATCAGCAGTGCCTCCACTGGGACGATCATAGACTCCTCTATTCCTACGACGATATGTTGAATATCCATTTTCATCTAGTGTTGTGTTCTCTTGAAAGTCTTTCGGGAAATATTTCGTACATTTACCTTTCCCATCTTTACACCAAGCACCACAGGGACCGTGAATCATATTCTCCATAACAATTTCATGTAACTCGGAATCTTCGTCAGATCTCGTAATTTCTGCAGAAATGTATTTATCGACAACTTCAGCCATAGTGATTTTATAATTTTGGTTCAAGGTCAAAAGTAAATGAACATGTGGTAGATCAAAGACGTGTGGTCTTTGATCAGACTGCCTTTTTTAATACAGATAACTCTGGAGACAATGTCGGGTCTATCGGATGCAGTCTGACCTGGCAGTAGATTTTCTCTGATTTCTCGCCAGTTAGGATTGCAAGTCATTGTTATGAACAGATCAGGTTTCCCAAACTGTCTCACAATCGCCATCGCATCTTGATAATGTTGTAGCATATTGCGAGGAGAACCTACGAATGATGAAGGCAGTATTACAATTTTGTTTACACGATTGTTAGTCTCAGTTGCTCTTCGCTGTAGATGGTCGATCAAGTTTTGGTATGTATCAGCACGAAGTTTCTTCTGATTCAATTTGTCATAAGTGATCCGATCTTTCTCAACTTTTATATAACTATCAACAATCCATTGTTGAAATAGTCGACCTCCTCTGAGAAGTACATTTTCATCTCGACATGCTATTCTATATTTGACGTAAGCTGAGCGTGAAACGCGTGAGTTTCTGTTAACACATCGTATATTTTCATGCCAACTTCTTGTTCTGTGGGGGTAAAATAGAAGATAAATCCATGGCTCAATGTTAGGATCCATTGTGCTAACGAAAGTGAGATCTTTCGTCTATTTCCTGCGAATCGAAACATACGATTCGGGAATCTCTCCATCAGCTGTAGTGGTAAATATTGCCGCTACTTCATTAATTCTCTGTACATTAAAACGGCGACTGTCCATACCGGGTTTCAGAGAGAACAGTAACTACATCTCTGGTTCCACATCTAATTGAGAATCGATCATAGATTGTTGCAATTCTTCGTGCATCATTCGATATGATTTCGCAAAAACTTTACATTCACGGAGAGCATTATCAATAGCTGTGACTACTACTCTATTCGAAATCGACGTCTGATTATATCTGATATCTGTAGCCTCATTTTGATCAACAATGAATAGTTGACCATAGGGTGGACTTTCGTTTGCAGAAGGGTATAATGCAGTATTAATTTGATAATAAAGTTGACCATTAATTTTGAAGCAATATGGTCCAGGTCGTCTTTCATGAAAGTTGACTAAATTTGCATTGAATGATGCAAAGGCAAATGAATTATTATAACTACGCACGCATTGAAGGAATTCCTGAGAATTTTCGTGTGTTCTATTCAATAAGTCCCGTAGAATTGATAGTGGATCTGGGAGAGGATCCAATGCTACTTCACCATGACTACAACAACTATTGAATGAGTTTCTTCTGCCAGAAACACGCTCCGCACTGAAATGTTTAGCATTGCAATGGATAGATAATACATCCCTAGGCCCAATATAATTCTCGATAATATTGTTAATTCAGCCCGTTGACTTTGTTCGGCGAACAGAAGGTAAACTACAATTCCCCGAAATATTGAAAAGCTGAGAAAAGCTAGCGCGGACAATATCATTTGATGAGATATCGCGCTTTCGAACTCGCTGTCGATGCTCACGTTGCTGAGTGGTATTTCGTTCACGTCTGATTTTTTTGTGCTCGTCTTCTTCCTGCGTTCGTTGAATTGCTTGTCAAGGCATTATTGGGTACTGTTCAATTCAAAATCACAATAGGGATAATTTGTTGTAATAATTTTATTTACTAATTGTTACATATCTGATACTGAATCAGATTGATATCGTGCTGATACAATGGTTTTGATAATTGAAATGGAAGTTTTAAATTGTTGTAATGTTTATTTCACAAAAAATTATTTGTTGTGATGCCTTTACTTATTTTAGACATTAGATAGATATATCAAATTTTATTTCTGAATCAATGAAAATTCTGGTAATTTTATGAGTATCTTTTGTATAATTTTTTTTATTCATTTCTACGATTAATTTTGGAAATTCGGTATCTATATTTTTCATTTGTTATTTGTACTACTGCCTTCACTGTTATCTTCTTGTCTGTTATTATTCTATTTGTTCAATATCTCATAGTTGGTTATCTGTTTATCTAATAATCTTCCCTGCAAAATAGGAAAAGGGAAATAATAATCGGTAATTATGAGGTATTTAAAAGTTTGTTTCTCAACCGTTCAATTTCATGAATATATTTATATCTGATTTTTTTTTATCGATCTTCATGACAAATATTGAATGTTTGGTATGTGTGATTTTTGTTTGTGATCTAGATTTACGATTTCATTTTCTGTTCTAGAGATCTTAAAAGTTCAGTATCTATTATTTTGTCTATTATTTTTCTTGTTCAATATCTGGTACTTTGTTTTCTGTTTATCTTGTTCTTCCTGCAAAATAATAAGCGTGAAGACAAATTTTTCTTAAACACCTAGCATTGTTGACAACTTATAATAATTAAAACCATGCCAGACTTGTCCATCATATCACGTTAAGCTCCTTTGGTAATACGACTGCAACCAACAAAATAAATAATCATTCAATTTTCTAAGTCAAACCGTACTTGAGACTTGTCAATACATACACAAATTGTTTCTGTACCTTGAATGATTTATGACATCCTTGGCTTCCGGATGGGTGTCGCGTTTGCAGTCTGCATCTTCTGGGCTATGAGCGCCGATCCTGGGCTCCGATGTCTAGGGTTACTCCTTATATGCCTTCCCTTGTGGTGATGGTGGAAGCGTAAGGGGGGGGGAGGGGTCAGCCAATTATATGTTGTTAATTGATCAGCTGGTCAATTTAAAAACCGGGAGGACGGTTTTCCAAATGGGGTTCACTTGATATCCTCTGTCCTTGTTGAGGTTGTTAAGGTTTTTATGGATCTCCAAACCCTCTCGGTATTTCCTTTCGAAATACCCTTGAGATTTAGCCAACATTCTGGCTTGGTCGTACTGGATCGTATGTTCAGTGTCCATCCAGTGTTCAGCCAGGACAGACTGTTCTAAGCGACCGTATTTGGAGCACCGCTGGTGTTCCTTGATCCGTGTACTGATCTTCCCGGTTTCTCCAATGTACACTTTCCCGCATGAGCAGGGGATCTCGTACACTCCCGGTGTGCTCAGAGGTGGTCTTGGATCCTTTGCACTTGGCAGCATCTGTCCGATCTTCTTTGGAGGCTGGAAGATCGTTCGAATGTTATGTTTGCCAAGTACTCTAGTTATGCGTTCTGTTGTGCCTCTCAGATAGGGGAGGAGGGCCACTTTTGGTCTTTCCTGGTTTCCCTCAGGATTAGTCTCTTCGGGAGATGAGAGCTTGCTCTGTAGCTTCTGCTTGACCTTCCGAATTTTTTGGATGTTATATCCATTCTTGGTCAGAGCTATCTCAAAATGTTCAACTTCACTGTCAACATTGGAGGGTTGAGAGATTGTGAGTGCTCTATACATTAGGGAGCTAATAACGGAATTCTTCTAGGAGTGGTGGTGATGGGAGGTAGCATTGAGATACCTATCTGTGTGGGTTGGCTTGCGATATACTTGGTGGCCTAGAGTGCCGTCCTCGTTGCGTCGAACCAGGACATCTAGGAATGGAAGACATCTATCTTGTTCAATTTCCATAGTGAACTTGATGCTCACGTGCTGAGTATTCAAGAACTCCAGGAATTCAGTTAGAGCAGTCTTTCCATGTGGCCAGATGACAAAGGTATCGTCCACATACCTGAACCATACAGTAGGTTTCTGAGGTGCTGACTTCAATACTTCGTTCTCGAAGTGTTCCATGAATATATTTGCAATAATCGGGGAAATGGGAGAACTCATTGCCGCTCCCGATTTCTGCTCATAGTACTGTCCTTCGAACCGAAAGTATGTAGAAGTCAAGCAATGCTCAATCAGGGGAAGGAATCGGAAAGAGTTGTTTTTGGATTTCTTGATGATTTCCAAGGTTTCTGGGATTGGGACGTTAGTGAAGAGTGATTCCACATCAAAACTCACTAGGATATCATCTGGAGAAGTCCGGAGATTTCTCAGTTTGTTGACGAAATCCAGTGAGTTCTGAATGTATGAACCATTCAGGCCAGTCAACTTTTGGAGTGGTTTCGTGAGAAACTTGGCCAGCTGGTAAGTTGGCGCTCCAATGTTGCTGACAATGGGACGGAGAGGAACAGACTCTTTATGGATTTTGGGGAGTCCANGATTGGGACGTTAGTGAAGAGTGATTCCACATCAAAACTCACTAGGATAGCATCTGGAGAAGTCCGGAGATTTTTTAGTTTGTTGACGACATCCAGTGAGTTCTGAATGTATGAACCATTCAGGCCAGTCAACTTTTGGAGTGGTTTCGTGAGAAACTTGGCCAGCTGGTAAGTTGGCGCTCCAATGTTGCTGACAATGGGACGGAGAGGAACAGACTCTTTATGGATTTTGGGGATTCCATAGAGTCTAGGAAGAAAGGATTCTTTAGGGGTGACGAATTTCATCAGGTCAGCCGAGAAACCAACCTTCTTCAGCAGATCAGCAGTTTTTCGCTCAATTGTACGAGTAGGGTCCTTCCTAAGTTTAACGTAAACTCTGGATTCACCCAACATCATACTGAGTTTACCGGAGTAGTCGTCTTTATCCATAATCACCGTGGCATTGTCTTTGTCTGCCGGAAGAATAATCAGATCATTATTCTCCTTTAGACTACGCAGTGCGAGGCGTTCCTCCCTGGTGATATTGTCACCAGGGGGAGTGGCCTTGTGGAGGATGTTAGACAACTGCCTCCGGATCTCATTGCTAGACCAGCAATGGTCTAGCAATCTGAGGAAGATGGTAAATCGCTGTCTCGGTACAACTGATGATTTCCTTGGTGGGGATCTTTTTAGGGGCAACAGCGAAGTTGTGTCCTTTCGTCAACCCAGAAACTTGTGCTTCACTGAGTTCAAATTAACTCAGATTCTTCACAGTGTGAGTGAGGGTTGGGACTTTCTCCTGGGGGATCAGTTTCTTGAACTTACCCTTCTGACTCTCAGTTCTCATCTCAGCTGTTCGTACTGCTTGTTCGTGTGTAACATGATCGAGAGTCTCCCACAGCTGAGACTCCAACGTCTGAGCCAGAAGACGGTGGAGATCGAGAAGCTGTCTGGAAAGATGGGCCAGGTGCTTCTTAGCCGCCGTTATTCTCTCCTTGACCAATCTCAACGAAGCTTGGCAGAGGATGGCATTTGCCTGCTTCGATGGGACAGGATTCCTCAGACGGAGGAATTTCGGTACCACTTGATGGTCACAGCACATTTTAAAAAAGTTCGGAAGCACAGTTGGACGTGCAAGGACTTCCTAAGTTTGGTGAATAAATTCACCGATCCAAGAATGGCCTCTCAATTAAAAACATATGATTGACCAGCTGATCAATTAAAAACATATGATTGGCTGACCACCCCCCCTTACCGTTCCCCCATCACCACAAGGGAAGGAATATAAGGACTACCCCTAGACATCAGAGCTCAGAATCGGAGCTCATAGCCCTGAAGATGCAGACTGTAATGTTTGCGAAACGTCGGCGCAACGCTGAATCCAAACGCGGCATCCATCCGGAAGCCAAAGATGTCATTAATCATGGCCGCGAAGGTGACAATATTACCAGGGAGGAACCCCTCGCACTGCGCAGTTTAAAGGAGAATAATGATCTGATTATTCTTCCGGCAGACAAAGGCAATGCTACGGTGGTTATGGATAAAGACGACTACTCCGGTAAGCTCAGTACGATGTTGGGTGACTCCAGAGTTTACGTTAAACTTAGGAAGGACCCTACTCATACAATTGAGCGAAAAACTGCTGATCTGTTGAAGAAGGCTGGTTTCTCGACTGACCTGACGAAATTCCTCACCCCTAAAGAATCCTTTCCTCCTAGACTCTATGGACTCCCCAAAATCCATAAAGAGTCTGTTCCTCTCCGTCCCATTGTCAGCAACATTGGAGCGCCAACGTACCAGCTGGCCAAGTTTCTCACGAAACCACTCCAAAAGTTGACTGGCCTGAATGGTTCATATATTCAGAACTCATTAGATTTCGTCAACAAACTGAGAAATCTCCGGACTTCTCCAGAAGATATCCTAGTGAGTTTTGATGTAGAATCACTCTTCACTAACGTCCCAATCCCAGAAACCTTGGAAATCATCAAGAAATCCAAGAACATTTCTTCCTTCCATTAATTGAGCATTGCTTGACTTCTACATATTTTCAGTTCGAAGGAGAGTACTATGAGCAGAAATCGGGAGCGGCAATGGGTTCTTCCATTCCCCCGATTATTGCAAATATATTCATGGAACACTTCGAGAACGAAGTATTGAAGTCAGCACCTCAGAAACCTACTGTGAGGTTTAGGTATGTGGACGATACCTTTGTCATCAGGCCACATGGAAAGACTGCTCTAACTCAATTCCTGGAGTTCTTGAATACTCAGCACGTGAGCATCAAGTTCACTATAGAAATTGAACAAGATAGATGTCTTCCATTCCTAGATGTCCTGGTTTGACGCAACGAGGACGGTACTCTAGGTCACCAAGTATATCGCAAGCCAACCCACACAGATAGGTATCTCAATGCTACCTCCCATCACCATCCCTCCCAGGAGAATTCCGTTATTAGCTCCCTAATGTATAGAGTACTCACAATCTTTCAACTCTCCAACGTTGACATTGAAGTTGAACATCTTGAGATAGTTCTGACCAAGAATGGATATAACATCTAACAAATTCGGAAGGTCAAGCAGAACCACATTGACCAGCTGATCAATTAAAAACATATGATTGGCTGACCACCCCCCCTTCCCCTTCCCCCACCACCCCACGGGAAGGCATATAAGGACTACCTCTAGACATCGGAGCTCAGAATTGGAGCTCATAGCCCTGAAGATGCAGACTGTAATGTTTGCGAAACGTCGGCCCAACGCTGAATCCAAACGCGGCATCCATCCGGAAGCCAAAGATGTCATTAATCATGGCCGCGAAAGCCTCAAAACTAAGATTGAATGATTTATCTTGAGTCCACGCCTGCCGGAACCAATAACGCCAGTAATTATCCGGCAGTGGAAAATATGAACCGGATCGGTTACACTTGATTTCTGAAAATGAATTAATATTTGAGGTTAGAGCCTATCATAGGGGTCTTCATTTTTACAAAGTTTTAATCTCTCACATGACAAATGTTAAAATCATAATCTCTTTATGATCTCTCCATTGTAAAATCTTTCAGACATCCGTGATTTCTTAAATGCACTTGTTTCTGATCAAATGGACATTGATTGCTTGGTGAAAAAATGCAATTCGAGCCTTTATTATTCCACTTTCAAATATCAGAACTCTTCTATTTTTTGTCAACAATTCATGAGAATAGTGATAATAAGTGTGTTCCAATAGTGGCTATTGATGAATACGTTGGATTTTATTTAGCACTCTCCACGTTGAACAGGAAAAGGACGACTCTACACCGAGCGACAAAGTTTCTTGGAAACTGTCGATAGATTTCATGTGTGTCAACTGACTTATGTTGTGCGCTAAAACGGAATTTGCCGTTAGGAATTGATTGAAAGTCGAAGAATTTACGCAAATAAAAAAATCTATAGATATTTACCCTTAGTTTGGTCATTATATGAAAATTTTCATTCTTTATTTTCAAGGAAAGTGGAGTGGGTTATTATGAACAAACAAACTGGCCAACAGGCAAACTAAACATAATTTAAAGGGAATGAAGTAGGTTTCAGAACCACATGCAAGTGAATGACAATTTAGCGATAAATAAATTGAATGGCAATACTAATAAGTATTGTCAGTCTTAAGTGACACGGAATTGCAAAAGATTCATATTATTAGTTATAACTGTGCTTTTTTCAGTACCTTCAACGTTTTTTGATCATTTAACAGTTACATTGTACTATTCGGCTTTGACTAAAATCGTCTTTCGGTCAATTCTATGTACTTCGTTTAAGTTGTCATCGAAATTAAATACAACTACCTTATTTCAATATAAAATTGTCCTTTTTCATTTAATTATAAAGAATACTTCACTGAGTAATAGTATTCAATTTAAAATTATGGATGAAATCCAGCTCACGTGTTTTAATCTCATGGATTCGAGTCTACTTAGCATTTAGTCTTTCTGTCTTATTTCTCTAATGGAAAAAAATAATGACGTAGAAAGATGAGATAAATATCATCGATATTCCAACGGAGTTTAGTGTTGTCATGTTTTTTTCTTTTCGACCATGTTTTTTTTATTTATGAGATATTTTGTTTTTATTTATTCATAATTTATTACGTATTTTTACAAATATTTTGGTCATTTCTTTTTCAAAATTTAGTCACTGTTTTAGACAAATTAAGTCAATACAATATTCGAAATTGCCCTATCTCTCCATTATGAAATCTAGTTACTATGAATGAAATATCCTTAACAATGTTTCGTCTTTTTTTTTGTGAGGTTGTTGTTATAAGGCACGTCATATCTTGAAAAGATATTACCTTTAAAAACTTGTTTATATATTTTGTTCAATCTAGTAATTGTTTATAGTCATCTAGTCATTGTTTTTTAAATAATTTTCAATCACAAACATAATCCCCCCTCGCTTCTTTTTATTTTTCTTAAATTCAGTCATCATTTTTAGAGTGATTTTTAGTCGAAAAAACAATCTCTTTTCCACCAGTCTACTTATTATTAGTTATGAAGATTTTTGCTAAATTTTGTTTAATGGACATCAAGGCAAATCACTTGATAACTAAACATGTTTCCAATCTCTTTTCAATCTAGTCATTATTTTCAGAGTGATTATGCATCATAAATCTAATCACTTCATAAATAACAATGTTTTCATAAATTACCATATCGCAATAAATACTGATAGTTCTCTCCTCTTCCGGCAGAGATATTACGATGAGAATGACATTTTCTCATCTTCTTGTGAAGTTCTCGTCTTCTGATCTTCTTTGAGCTTGTTTTTCCCATCATCTCGGCTGCGTTTTGGATTTGGTAATCCATCGTTGTTGTTGTTGATGGAATAACGCTTAGAAGCTGCTGATATGATGGCTTCTGACATTTCTTCCAGAGTGGCTGTGTGATCTTTGAGAATTTGAATATGTTTGATGTCAGGAACTTGGAAAAAATATGATAATTTCTTGGTGCTCATCAGTTTACCCATCAATTTCACACAAACTCTGAGATATAAAGATACTTACACGCATGTATCCCCATCCTCAAAATTAGCGATCGTTTCGCTAGAAGTGAATTGATTCATCTCATTTGTCATTTTTAGATCTGGATTTCAGCAGAACACATGAAACTTCACTTGCACTTTTTTCGTTTCAACGTACCGAATAAATGCGAGCGGAAATGAATTACATTTATAGTGCCATCTATCTTTTTGAACAGTCGTGGGTGAATAGAGATATTTTTTTCTATGCATAAAAATGATTTCTCTACACAAATGTTGAGTTTTCCTCTCGTTTAAGTTTAATCGAAAGAAAATACATCTTGTGTTGAAAAAATAGGGACGAAAGTCAAGACTAAAATTTAATACGTTTATCCTACTGAAAAAAATAAGTAGGAATGAAGAGTGCGAAAAAATTCAAACTCACGCGCCGTTAATGCTCATATCGACCATGATGATGTATCGATAATGACAATAACCAATGAGAAATGAGGAAAAGAGATGACAGACTTTCGATATATCGATAAAAATGTGCTTGTGTCTTTTAGAATAGGATTACGAGTTAGCATTCTCCCGAGGTGAAAGCAGCGTTATGATTTTTCATTGACAATAATCATTATATTATATCAGTAATGAGAATTCATAAGCAAATGTTATAAAATCATTTTTGTAGAAAATTTCTTTAATTACAAAAGAAATCTTTCTAGAAAATCTTTCTCTGGAGATTACACGTTTGATGTAATATAGGTCATTCAATCGATCAATTGTTGAATTTCATCAATTATCTTCATTTGACACCTATAATAGTTAGGGCAGTCTGATTGTAATAATATGTAAGCCAAAGAAAATGATATTATACTTAATTAGAAATGTACTTCACTCTATCCAGTTGCGGGTGAAATCGATTTTTTCTTTGTTGGAAAATTCGGGCAATTATAACGCAGATGCATGAGATGGTTCAACAGTCAAGCCCAGTCATTGGTGGATAAGTATGCATTGCGTTTTTCTTCATTTCTGACCAGATAAACTAAGGTATCTTTTTTGCTAAGGATGCCGTTTTTCTTGAATGGTTTCACTCATAAAAGCGTAACTATTCCCCCTTAACGTGAGGCATCATGAAGATGTAAATACCCGATTGATTAATTCTAGGACTTTCACCATGTTGCAATAGTGGATTACTATTATTATCATTATTCTTACCAAATCATCGGCAACGATAATAATTATATGCGGCTTGGTATCATTTGCCGCAATCATTGATTCTCCTAAGAAAGAAAAGAGAAGAATCGACACAGTGCCTGCGAAATTTTTTGCCATTTTCACTTTTTTCGGAATAAAACTGATTAAATTCCCGATCCTATTGTGATGCAGATGGAAGCATTGCTATCACTTCCAACCACGAGTCTCAACTGAAAGCTTACAATAAAAGACTGAACATTAAATGGTGGATGGAAGATTGAAATCTTCCTTCAATGAAACCGGTTCCAAAGCGGAAAACTCCTCTTTCCTGTCATTCGAAGTAATATGATCAAACGATTTAATTGAACACATAAACCGTGTATCATTACTAATTACTTAGTGCTACGGATATTTTCCTTCCTCGGCCGCGAATGGGAATAAATTCGATAGGTTTTATGTCAAAGCAGGTAATTTTGAAAAGTCGATTGCATTTCTTCCTCAAACTATTCTGTATTTTTCCGTGAATCTTCTTCTAAATATTTTCCGTACTAGCAATAACGAACAGCATCGATGGGCGATTTGGAATAGCTAGTGATAATATCAGCTGTCGTGTCCTTCATCCTCGTCATTTGATCCATGTTCGACGACGTAACTCCCGCCCAATACGCTTGGTATAGTGGACGAATGGTTGGAGGACCTAATTGCTTCACATACCTGTCATGCTATTGAAATATCTCATGTAGAAATTTGCAAGTATATATTTTTCCGTACTGATCTTCACTTTTCCTCGTCCGGGGATTGTGTAAGAAATTCTGGGAATTCCTTAGGCGATCCAGAAACCATTGCGAACGTTGGATTAAGCGTGAATCAGAAAAAGACCCGGAGCCTTTATTGTAAATAATTTTTGCCAAGCAGAATTTCGTATTAGCTATCTGTCGGTGATTGTTTCACGTTTCGAATATATTGACGGTTAGGTATGATTTTTTTCGGGTAATATTCTTGTGACATGTGTTTGGAATTTGAATAAGTTAGCTATCGGGGACCTAGAGATTTTCGGTGTTTGGGCCAAAATATTATCGAGCTACGCGATTATTGACAGGAATTCTCCCTTACGGTTTAATCCTCGGGGACGTGTTGACGTAAGGAAAAATTGTCAAACGGAAAAATTGTCAAATGAGAATGCGAAGGGAGCGCCATCCTGTAGTGATGCCACGGAGTATGGTTTTTGGGATACAGAAGAGTTTTCACGTTAGAATTGTATAGATAAATTCAAAATAATATTTAGTTTAAGATAATCAATTAGGGAGATATCTCAAGCACATTGAATTATACGATATCATAGGGGCAAAATGGATATTTTCTGACCTCATTTGATTTCTTAGGGGTAAAATGGGTCTTTTTTGTACTCCTACGATTACATGGGAGCAAAATGGGTTTTTCGTATACTCCTACGATTTCATGGGGGTAAAATGGATATTCTATGAACTTTTACGATTTCATTGGGCTAAAATGGGTACTTACTGACCTCATACAATTTCATGGGGGCAAAATGGGTTTTTCGTGAACTTATATGATTTCATGGGGGTAAAATGTATTGCGTATAGAATTTATATATGATTTTCGCATATGATATTCGTATATTTTGATACGGATATTTTGAATACAAATTATTTCTATACGATTTCTATAGGTTTGATCCTATACGACACACTGCCTCATGTATATAAACTTTTCATATGGAGATGTACCATTTCTCTACGTTTTTCTCTAGAGCGTTTACATATCTTTCGTACGAAAACAAAAGAAATACGTCAAAATTTATGTATAGAAATAAATGGTATAGAAAATATTCCTATACAAATATCAGTAAATTCTACAGTAATTCTACCCTGTAGTAAATTCTACAGGGTTTTATACGCAATCCGTAAAGAAAATTTTTATAAGATTAATAAGTTATTTTTTCAAAAATCTTCTGAAATGTTCAGAAGTTTTCCGTAAAAAGTTTTGAAGATATTGTATCCGAAAGATAGGTTGAGATGTCTGAAAATTATCTGAAAAGTTGAAATTTGCAATCCCTTGAGGAAATGTTATACAACCTTTAGCCTGTAATTTGAGAAGCATTTACAAAATATGTGCAAATGGTTCTAATAAAGGTACCTTTAAGCTATGTTGAAATAGCTCAGAATAAATTGTAACGTAATTATTTGCTATTCCCTCCGGCATTTTTTATACGAGGTATTAGTTCCTTTTTGTAGGAAATAGAAAGAAATGATTCCACAGAAAAGCGTGGAAATATGGAGGAACATCTCCGTAGAACCGCCAAAATAACGACACCATTTCCTGGCGGTACTGTAATGCCGTACGTTTTTCTACTAAAATTATTTATATAATAATAACAGAATATAATAATTTCGATAATAATTGTCGACTTGGAAAAGAATGAATAATTAATACACAGAAGCATTGTGACCGAGACTAAAATTACGAAAGAGATTCATAATGATATTATTAAAAGAAAAATATAAAAGACTTACCTGTCTGGTAGGATATGTCCCCTAAATCCCTTATTTCCTCAATGAATCACAGTTGCAATGGATCAGTATACAGTACAAGAATGAAGTTATTACATCTCTTCACGGTGTAGTTGTGAAGATAGTCGTGGTTCAAATCGTGATGATATGCATGTCATATCTAATTTATGTATGTAGTGATGAGTTTTATTAAGTTATATTAACTTTTATTAAGTTCACAGAATACCCATCTTGTCGCTATGAAATCGTAGTAGTATACGAAACACCCATTCTACCCCTATGAAATCGTATAACTTCACGAAAAACCCATTTTACCCCCATGAAATCGTAGGAGTAAAATCGTATGGGGTCAGAAAATACCCATTTAGCCCCTAAGAAATCGTATGAGTTCACGAAATACCCATTGTACCGCAATGAAATCGTAAAAGTTCACAGAATACCCATTTTGCCCCAATGAAATTGTAAAAGTTCACAGACTACCCATTTTGTCCGAACGAAATCGTATGTGGTCAGTAAATCCCCATTTTACCCCCATGAAATCGTAGGAGTACCCGAAAAACCCATTTTGCCCCCATGAAATCGTAGGAGTTCAGAAAAGACCCATTTTACCCCGAAGAAACCGAATGAGGTCAGAAAATATCCATTTTGCCCCTATGATATCGTATAATTCAATGTGCTTGAGATATCTCCCTAATTGATTATCTTACTCTAAATATTATTTTGAATTTATCTATACAATTCTAACTTGAAAACTCTTCTTTACCCCAAAAACAATACACCGTGGCGTCACTACCGGCGCCCCTTTCGCATTCTCATTTGACAATTTTTCCATTTGACAAATTTTCCTTACATCGCACTATGAGACAAATTCCATCTGTCAGCTCCAACGAAGGGTTCAATCGACCGGTAAATCTTTTGTTTTTCATAGACATGAAGGCAACGTGAAAAATTACCAGTTGAATTATCAAAAAATTATCAGCTATAATACCCCAAGACCGTCAAAATTATCGGATATTCCCCGAATGTTTTGTTGCATAGCAACGAGAGGGATCAGTTTCGCAGATTAAAATCCCTAGCGCGCAGCGCGAGGGATCTTACTGCAAAGCTGATCGAGATCGTTGATATGCAGGAAAAGTTGAGGGAAATATCCGCTGAATTTTGATGGTCGAGGGGTATTCGGAGGACATTTTCTTCAATTCTGATCTTGGCCGATCAGGGTGCAGTGTTCGGGGTTACGGGACACATTTCATCAAGATGTGAGTCAAATATCTGTCAAATTCGTAGAAAACAATTGACAGGCTACAGGGAAATTATCAGTGTGAAACGCGTCACGTGACTCCGAATACTGCACTCTGATTGGTCAAAATCAGAATTGAGGAAATTGTCAGTTGAATTTCGTGTTGACTATATAAAAAACAGTCGAATAGGGCAATCCTATTGGCTGAAATTTGGATGGGGAAAATTGCCAAAAAAATTTGGATTCAACTCAAGTTGATACTCCCAGTTAAATTGCTCCCTTCGGTCCGATTCCTAGTGTCAACTGCTAAGAGGTGACTCATCAAATGATAGTGATTCATTCAGTCATGTGAGTATTGAAAAATTAGTTAAACAATTCATCAAGCAGGGACTGACTTAAACTTTCGTAAAAGTAGTAAAAATTTCGAGAAAAACAATTTTTTATGCCAATAAATAGCTATTCAGGTATTGGACCATCAGGCCTAACCTATGTCCGAGTAGCTGAATTCATTGTTTCACTATTAAGTTTCGTATTGTTACACGTATGAGATATTGTCATAAGTGAAACTATCGAAAATCCTTCAGTCCACGTGAATAAAATAATCAGAAATTTTTTTCTCTTCAAACTAAATTTTTCCTCTAAAGAGAAATTTTAGAGACTGCACACCTACCGACTGGAATCTGAAGTGTTATTTTATTGAGAAAACTTACTGAATGTTTCTTCCATTTGCATAATGTCATGATGATGATCCATATGTCATAATATTCGTACCAATCTATTATTTAATGAACGATATTTATTATTAAGTGTAGATTTCCGTGACAATAACTTGTGATTGAACTACTAGGACATAGCTCTTACATAATAAATTTTATAGCTAAAAATAATTGTTCTCGGTCAAATAAAGTTGGATAGTCCTCTAGAATAATTCCTCTATGACCAATATAACCGAATTTATTTTTATGCACGTTCTTTCATCGACTCTTCCTTAAAGAGTTAGCTACCGGGATATTCACCTTATGCTCTAAATGTTCGATTTTCAAAATGGCTAGAATTTATCTCCAATTATTGATATACTGCACAGTTTTTATCATACTTATTTGAGTAACAGATAAATCAATTGACCGAGGCGATGAATGATAGAAAATATATTTTCCCATGTGGAAATATTCCAGAATATGTGAATGTTCAACTATTCATTCACACGAATTTAAATATTCCATATACAATAGAATTACCGATGAACGACTGGTCCGATAGTTGAGAAAATTAGAAAATACCTTTGACCGCTAAGACATTTTTAATATTTTTTTCATCACGCTGTGCGAAAAAGTAACTTTTTAGGCACGCTTCGCGTGCCTAAAACGTCCCTTTTCCGCACATTGTGATGAAAAATATCGTTCGATACTCGTGGGAAAAGTGTTTTTTGGCTCGTGGGATTATATCACTCGCCTTCGGCTCGTGCTATAAACCTCCCACGATTCAAAAAACACTTTTTCGCACTCCTAACGAAATATACTATATTTCACTCACAAAAAGTAAGCATCCGAATATCCATATGCGGAAATTTGTGTTCCACCGAAAGGGCGATGGCACGATTGTTCGATACACCCGAATGTAGATTTGTCCGACAGTATTGGGGGACACTGTAGATAAAGTAGAAATCATATAAGAACACAGGGAAATAATTAATTTCCGGATAAAACCAATTTCTATCGTTCGAGAATCATTTGAGATAGTTTAGGACCGCCATTTTACAGTTCAGAAACTAATATTCATTTATGTAATTACTCATTCTTTATAGAGTATATATAATTTCTACTTTACCGACAGCGTTACCTACAATACAGTCGGACAAATCCACATTCGGGCGTATCGAACAATCGCGCCATCTCCCTTTCAGTGGAACACAAATTTCCATATATTGATATTCGGATGCTTACTTTTTTGGATGAAATGAAAATATAAAAAATCTCTTAGCGGTCAAAGATATTTCCTAATTTTCTCAACCATCGGACCAGTCGTTCATCGGTAATTCTATCGTATCTGGAATATTCAAATTCGTGTGAATGAATAGTTGAACATTCACATATTCTCATTTGGACCATTTCGACCACATTTGGACTCATTTCGACCACATAAAGATCCTGAGAGGGGTCCTCAAGGGAAACGCCCTCACGTGGTATCGCCACGTGGAGGTTTTCCCTTGGGAGGACGCGTGCCATGCTCTCCGTGAAAGATTTGGAGCGCTGTATTTCCAGCAAGCGTTGAATAAGGAAATTTCCGACTGCCGACAAGGCACCGAGGAAAGTGTAGGCACGTTCATAGCAAATATGACCGGATTATTTGGACGCACTCGACCTCTGTGGTCCGAAGAGAAACAGCTGACGTACATCTATAACAATATGTTGCCGAAGTACATTGTCGGCTATACCCTCGGCCCGGCGTCGAGGTTGAAGGATTTGGAGAAACACGCCCTACGCCAGGAGAAGCTAATTCTCTCCGAATTGACGTCGCGACCTGCTCCAAATCCAGAGCATGCCCTGTGCCCCTTCGCATATCGAGGTCTGAGCTATGTGCAGAGAGGCTCGAATTTCGGAAGTAAAGACGCGAAGTCATACAGGGATTATGAAAAGCCATCTCTAAGAACGCTCGAGATGGAAGAGCCCATAGAGACTGTAGAAGTTATCTACGATGAGCTGGAACTCCAGGAAACGCAAGCAGCATACGTCCTGCAAGGTCGCGATGCTCCTCCAGGGAGTGGTGGACATGCTGGTTCTACCAGGCATTTGTTGGTGTGTCGCAATTGCGACAGAGTGGGCCACACGTTCAGGTTTTGCACCGCCGAACGAACCGTATTCTGTTACGGATGCGGTGCAAAAGGCGTGCATTTATTGGTATGTCCAAAGTGCCGTCCAAAAAATGGGAAACCGGCAGCGTAAGTGAAGAAAATTCGTCTGCATCGCCGGTAATCTCGGATGGGACGGAAAGGCACCCCCCAGTAAAAAGAGCTTGAAAAATCCTCAGAAACTGGAAGTGAGGAGATCTCAGGGCGCAATCCCCATCTAGAGATCGAGGAAACTGTCTTGCAGAAGGCGGAAATTCCCGTGAGAGTAAAAGAGGAGTCCCGAGAGGAAAAGAGGGGGGAAATCTCTCTCTGGACTCCATGACGGANGAGACTAAAATTACGAAAGAGATTCATAATGATATTATTAAAAGAAAAATATAAAAGACTTACCTGTCTGGTAGGATATGTCCCCTAAATCCCTTATTTCCTCAATGAATCACAGTTGCAATGGATCAGTATACAGTACAAGAATGAAGTTATTACATCTCTTCACGGTGTAGTTGTGAAGATAGTCGTGGTTCAAATCGTGATGATATGCATGTCATATCTAATTTATGTATGTAGTGATGAGTTTTATTAAGTTATATTAACTTTTATTAAGTTCACAGAATACCCATCTTGTCGCTATGAAATCGTAGTAGTATACGAAACACCCATTCTACCCCTATGAAATCGTATAACTTCACGAAAAACCCATTTTACCCCCATGAAATCGTAGGAGTAAAATCGTATGGGGTCAGAAAATACCCATTTAGCCCCTAAGAAATCGTATGAGTTCACGAAATACCCATTGTACCGCAATGAAATCGTAAAAGTTCACAGAATACCCATTTTGCCCCAATGAAATTGTAAAAGTTCACAGACTACCCATTTTGTCCGAACGAAATCGTATGTGGTCAGTAAATCCCCATTTTACCCCCATGAAATCGTAGGAGTACCCGAAAAACCCATTTTGCCCCCATGAAATCGTAGGAGTTCAGAAAAGACCCATTTTACCCCGAAGAAACCGAATGAGGTCAGAAAATATCCATTTTGCCCCTATGATATCGTATAATTCAATGTGCTTGAGATATCTCCCTAATTGATTATCTTACTCTAAATATTATTTTGAATTTATCTATACAATTCTAACTTGAAAACTCTTCTTTACCCCAAAAACAATACACCGTGGCGTCACTACCGGCGCCCCTTTCGCATTCTCATTTGACAATTTTTCCATTTGACAAATTTTCCTTACATCGCACTATGAGACAAATTCCATCTGTCAGCTCCAACGAAGGGTTCAATCGACCGGTAAATCTTTTGTTTTTCATAGACATGAAGGCAACGTGAAAAATTACCAGTTGAATTATCAAAAAATTATCAGCTATAATACCCCAAGACCGTCAAAATTATCGGATATTCCCCGAATGTTTTGTTGCATAGCAACGAGAGGGATCAGTTTCGCAGATTAAAATCCCTAGCGCGCAGCGCGAGGGATCTTACTGCAAAGCTGATCGAGATCGTTGATATGCAGGAAAAGTTGAGGGAAATATCCGCTGAATTTTGATGGTCGAGGGGTATTCGGAGGACATTTTCTTCAATTCTGATCTTGGCCGATCAGGGTGCAGTGTTCGGGGTTACGGGACACATTTCATCAAGATGTGAGTCAAATATCTGTCAAATTCGTAGAAAACAATTGACAGGCTACAGGGAAATTATCAGTGTGAAACGCGTCACGTGACTCCGAATACTGCACTCTGATTGGTCAAAATCAGAATTGAGGAAATTGTCAGTTGAATTTCGTGTTGACTATATAAAAAACAGTCGAATAGGGCAATCCTATTGGCTGAAATTTGGATGGGGAAAATTGCCAAAAAAATTTGGATTCAACTCAAGTTGATACTCCCAGTTAAATTGCTCCCTTCGGTCCGATTCCTAGTGTCAACTGCTAAGAGGTGACTCATCAAATGATAGTGATTCATTCAGTCATGTGAGTATTGAAAAATTAGTTAAACAATTCATCAAGCAGGGACTGACTTAAACTTTCGTAAAAGTAGTAAAAATTTCGAGAAAAACAATTTTTTATGCCAATAAATAGCTATTCAGGTATTGGACCATCAGGCCTAACCTATGTCCGAGTAGCTGAATTCATTGTTTCACTATTAAGTTTCGTATTGTTACACGTATGAGATATTGTCATAAGTGAAACTATCGAAAATCCTTCAGTCCACGTGAATAAAATAATCAGAAATTTTTTTCTCTTCAAACTAAATTTTTCCTCTAAAGAGAAATTTTAGAGACTGCACACCTACCGACTGGAATCTGAAGTGTTATTTTATTGAGAAAACTTACTGAATGTTTCTTCCATTTGCATAATGTCATGATGATGATCCATATGTCATAATATTCGTACCAATCTATTATTTAATGAACGATATTTATTATTAAGTGTAGATTTCCGTGACAATAACTTGTGATTGAACTACTAGGACATAGCTCTTACATAATAAATTTTATAGCTAAAAATAATTGTTCTCGGTCAAATAAAGTTGGATAGTCCTCTAGAATAATTCCTCTATGACCAATATAACCGAATTTATTTTTATGCACGTTCTTTCATCGACTCTTCCTTAAAGAGTTAGCTACCGGGATATTCACCTTATGCTCTAAATGTTCGATTTTCAAAATGGCTAGAATTTATCTCCAATTATTGATATACTGCACAGTTTTTATCATACTTATTTGAGTAACAGATAAATCAATTGACCGAGGCGATGAATGATAGAAAATATATTTTCCCATGTGGAAATATTCCAGAATATGTGAATGTTCAACTATTCATTCACACGAATTTAAATATTCCATATACAATAGAATTACCGATGAACGACTGGTCCGATAGTTGAGAAAATTAGAAAATACCTTTGACCGCTAAGACATTTTTAATATTTTTTTCATCACGCTGTGCGAAAAAGTAACTTTTTAGGCACGCTTCGCGTGCCTAAAACGTCCCTTTTCCGCACATTGTGATGAAAAATATCGTTCGATACTCGTGGGAAAAGTGTTTTTTGGCTCGTGGGATTATATCACTCGCCTTCGGCTCGTGCTATAAACCTCCCACGATTCAAAAAACACTTTTTCGCACTCCTAACGAAATATACTATATTTCACTCACAAAAAGTAAGCATCCGAATATCCATATGCGGAAATTTGTGTTCCACCGAAAGGGCGATGGCACGATTGTTCGATACACCCGAATGTAGATTTGTCCGACAGTATTGGGGGACACTGTAGATAAAGTAGAAATCATATAAGAACACAGGGAAATAATTAATTTCCGGATAAAACCAATTTCTATCGTTCGAGAATCATTTGAGATAGTTTAGGACCGCCATTTTACAGTTCAGAAACTAATATTCATTTATGTAATTACTCATTCTTTATAGAGTATATATAATTTCTACTTTACCGACAGCGTTACCTACAATACAGTCGGACAAATCCACATTCGGGCGTATCGAACAATCGCGCCATCTCCCTTTCAGTGGAACACAAATTTCCATATATTGATATTCGGATGCTTACTTTTTTGGATGAAATGAAAATATAAAAAATCTCTTAGCGGTCAAAGATATTTCCTAATTTTCTCAACCATCGGACCAGTCGTTCATCGGTAATTCTATCGTATCTGGAATATTCAAATTCGTGTGAATGAATAGTTGAACATTCACATATTCTCATTTGGACCATTTCGACCACATTTGGACTCATTTCGACCACATAAAGATCCTGAGAGGGGTCCTCAAGGGAAACGCCCTCACGTGGTATCGCCACGTGGAGGTTTTCCCTTGGGAGGACGCGTGCCATGCTCTCCGTGAAAGATTTGGAGCGCTGTATTTCCAGCAAGCGTTGAATAAGGAAATTTCCGACTGCCGACAAGGCACCGAGGAAAGTGTAGGCACGTTCATAGCAAATATGACCGGATTATTTGGACGCACTCGACCTCTGTGGTCCGAAGAGAAACAGCTGACGTACATCTATAACAATATGTTGCCGAAGTACATTGTCGGCTATACCCTCGGCCCGGCGTCGAGGTTGAAGGATTTGGAGAAACACGCCCTACGCCAGGAGAAGCTAATTCTCTCCGAATTGACGTCGCGACCTGCTCCAAATCCAGAGCATGCCCTGTGCCCCTTCGCATATCGAGGTCTGAGCTATGTGCAGAGAGGCTCGAATTTCGGAAGTAAAGACGCGAAGTCATACAGGGATTATGAAAAGCCATCTCTAAGAACGCTCGAGATGGAAGAGCCCATAGAGACTGTAGAAGTTATCTACGATGAGCTGGAACTCCAGGAAACGCAAGCAGCATACGTCCTGCAAGGTCGCGATGCTCCTCCAGGGAGTGGTGGACATGCTGGTTCTACCAGGCATTTGTTGGTGTGTCGCAATTGCGACAGAGTGGGCCACACGTTCAGGTTTTGCACCGCCGAACGAACCGTATTCTGTTACGGATGCGGTGCAAAAGGCGTGCATTTATTGGTATGTCCAAAGTGCCGTCCAAAAAATGGGAAACCGGCAGCGTAAGTGAAGAAAATTCGTCTGCATCGCCGGTAATCTCGGATGGGACGGAAAGGCACCCCCCAGTAAAAAGAGCTTGAAAAATCCTCAGAAACTGGAAGTGAGGAGATCTCAGGGCGCAATCCCCATCTAGAGATCGAGGAAACTGTCTTGCAGAAGGCGGAAATTCCCGTGAGAGTAAAAGAGGAGTCCCGAGAGGAAAAGAGGGGGGAAATCTCTCTCTGGACTCCATGACGGATCCGATAGCTCTATCATCGTCGGAGATAGACTCCAACCCAGAGTTTGTCAGACAGGCGATGAGGGCAGGCAAGACATTTGCCTTTCATGTGAATGTCGAAATTCACGGAAGGAAGATACGCATTCTAGTGGACTCAGGAGCATCTCTCACCTTCGCTAGAGGAGCGGGGATCGAGCTGCTGAGCAAGCTAAGTATTAGTGCGAGGAGAATACCACCGAGAAGAGTTCTAGTGGCAAATAGTCAGCTAGAAGTGGTAAAAGAAGCCTCAAAAATTCCTCTGACATTAAAGGGAAGAGCCGTCGCAGTTGAAATTCTTTGGATGGCTTCGCTAGCCGAGGATTTCATACTGGGACTGGATTTTTTGAAAGAAGCACGGATGGTCATTGACTTCTTTGACCAGTCCTGGTTTTTCAGAGACAAACCTGATGAAACATTCAAGTTTGTCGCAGTTGACAGAGCCTGCCACATAACAGCGTGTAACGGCCTGAAAGTACCTGGCGAGGACCAAAATAGCCAACTCCAAAGACTTCTGGATGAAAAAATTCCAGTGCATGAAGGAAACCCTCCGATTTCCAAGCTCCCACCACATAAAATCGATGTGGAAGAGCAAGAACCGTTCCGGCAGAGGGTCCAGGTCATGTCTGAACACATAAAATTTTCAATGTGGAAAGAGGTAGATGAGATGCTCCGAGATGGAGTAATCAAACCATCCAAAAGCGACTGGAATAGTCCTGTTGTGATGGTAAAGAAAGCCAGCGGAAAGTATCGATTTTGCATCGACTTCCATTGAATAAATGAAGTAACGGAAAAGGATTCTTACCCGGTTGCAAACATGACCGGAATCCTTGATGAGTTATGACAGTCCAACTATATCACGACACTCGATTTGAGTGCCGCATACTGGCAAATACCGTTAGCAGAGGACTCGAAAGAGATCACTACATTCACAGTGCCCGGAAGAGGGTTTTTTCAGTTCGAACGAATGCTGTACGCACAGACAAATGCACCTACTACCTTGCAAAGAGCTCTGGACAAATTAATCGGTCCAGAAATGTATCCACACGTGTTCGTGTACTTGGATGATATAATTATCGTCTCAAGGACATTTGAGGAACACCTTACGTGGTTGGGAAAAGTCCTCGATAAATTGAGAGATTATGGTCTCATAATAAATCGAGAAAAGAGCGTGTTCTGTCATTCCGAGGTGAAATACCTCGGTTTCGTCGTGCACAACCAAGGACTACAGGTCGACCCCGAGAAAACATCGCCCGTTGTTGATTTTCCCGTGCCGAAGAATCTGAAACAGATTCGCCGCTTTCTGGGAATGGCATCCTAGTATCGACGATTTATACCAGAGTTTGCGACCATAGTCCAACCGCTGACACTTCTGACAAAGAAGAATCAGCCTTAGGTATAGAATGAGGAACAGCAAGAGGCCTTCGAAGCGCTGAAAAGGCACTTAACGTCGGCTCTTGCATGCCCCAATTTTTCACTACCGTTTAGCCTGTAAACGGATACGAGCAGTGTAGGACTCGGTGCTGTACTCACGCAAGTGCAGGATGGACAAGAGCGAGTTATAGCATATGCTAGCCGCTCATTAACAGGTCCTGAAATAAAATATACAGTGACTGAGCAGGAATGTTTGGCCGTTGTGTGGGCAATTATGAAGTTCCGTTGTTACTTGGAGGGATACCCCTTCGCCGTGATAACGGACCACACCGCCTTAAGGTGGCTTCATAACATGAAAAACCCGGCTGGAAGGCTAGGGAGATGGAACCTTCGGTTGTTAGAATATGATTACAAAATCATACGCCGGAAGGGCCCGCTTCATCATGTGCCTGACCCGTTGTCACGCGCACTGGAAGGAGCGACGGACCTACTCACGATAGCCGTAGATACCGAAGATAAGTGGTATCTGCGACGCTGTCGAGACGTGGAGAGAATCCCGGAGAAATACCCTACGTGGAAAATTTCCGAAGGATTGTTGTACCACCTCAGGCCGAAAACAATTGCCTCGGTGGATAACCAAGACTTAGACGAGTGGAATTTAGATCTCCCTCGTGAAATGAGACATGCCGCTATACGCGAATGCCACGATTTACCGCAGGCAGGACACCAAGGTGTTGATAAAACCTGCCAACGCCTGACCAATCAATATTATTGGCCGGCGATGTTTGAGGACGTGATGACGTACATAAGTTCGTGTCACGAATATCAGCGCTGCAAAGTGAAACAACAAGCCCCGATAGGCCAGATTTGACCTCGCGCAATCGAGAAACCATGGTCGAGAATATCGGCGGATATCATGGGTCCCTTCACGCGTAGTAAAGCGGGACGCCAATATATCCTAGTTATCCAAGACTTCTTTACGAAGTGGATAGAAGTTCGAACGTTGTGAAAAGCAACTGGTGTGACGATCCGGAAGGCATTGGAAGAAACCATCATCTATAGATGGGGAGCCCCCAGAGAGTTGCTGACGGATAATGGAACCGAGTTCGTGAAAAACTTGAGGAATTTGGCTGCTTCAACAAATATGAAGCACAGAACAACGCCGCCGTATCATCCGCAAGCGAACCTCACTGAGGGAGTGAATCGTTCGCAGAAAGCCATAATACGAGCGTATGTCGAGCAGGACCACCGTGATTGGGACTGTCACTTGAATGCATTTAGATTTGCATGTAATACAACCCAACACATTTCGCTGAAAGGTACATCGGCCTTCGTAAATCTTGGGCGAGAGCCCGAGCCAGCAAATTCGCTGCGATGAAAACTGGAAGGAGATGCCGAAGTTGAAGAAACTTCGACCGAGGCCTGGGTCGAGTGCATGAAGCGTCATGACACCCTGAGACTGGTCTTTAGGCATGCATTAGCCGAAGCTAATGATCGACAGGCACAAGCGTACAACTTGCGCCGAAGGAAGGGTGAATTTGAGGTAGACGAACTAGTCCTAGTTCGCGGTCACGAGTTGTCGAGTGCTGCAAAGCATCGTTCAGCGTCCTTGAACAAACCGTGCAATGGACCTTTCTCGGTGACTAAGAGGCACTTCAGAAACTTTTACCAGGTTTCTGATATGACGGATCGTAATGCCAAAGACATCGCTATAGTGAACATGAAACCCTATAGGGAAGCTTTGGAGGACCCCCGACTGACAAGTCGGGAGGTGAAAAGTAGTTACTCCTGGGAGAATTCGACTTGGAACGTGTAGGTTTCGGGTCGAATCCTCTCTTAAGGAGGGAGGTATGTAACGAGATTTTCTCGTTACGGGTTGAAATCCCTTTAAAAATATATGTGAGCTCTTAAATTATTGAAAAGAGAGACAGGTAGTGACATTTAGAGGCGGCTGAAGAAAGCCGGGACTAGATGAGAAGAACCACAGACCAACGAAAGACCAAAGGCATAGTGGTTATGGGTGAAACCGCGATCCCTGGAGGTCTGTAGGGCGCCACTAGACTTTTGCTATTTTAGAATTCACCCAGCTTGTGCTAGGGAAAAAGGGCCCGACGAACAAGGCTGTCCAACTGGACTGGTGCCCCCGGGATTCCGCCGGGTTGATTGGTGGGGATAGGATAACGGAATGACCTATCATCGCTGAGATATCCAGACTAGGGGGAGAAGGCCCTGGTAAGATTCTGAGTGAGCCGAACGCGGACGCTCAAGCGGGGAAGTCGAAAAGATTTCTCCGGAGTATATTGTGGTGTTGGCTTGAAATATGGCCAGGGACTGATGGGCGAATAGCTCAGCGTGGCCAGGTGCATAACTGATGGTAGCGAATGTAGGGGAATTCTCCTGCATTCCCCACAATCCGGAAAAAGAGTTATTTCGGAACTCTTAGTGGCGATTTTGTTGTTTCCGGCGTCATCTAGTCTCGGCAGAACGATTTGAGATGTATGGGCCTGTGGCCCTGGAGTAGAGAAATCCTCCTGTCGGCCCGACCATTCGTCGACATTTTTAGTACTACCCGGAGGCAGTGATGCGCGATGACCGAAGCGGTAACTGGTGGTTGAGAGTGTGGGTGGTCGTAGCGTGGGTAACGTAGTTCCATCTTGATGAGATCAGCCTCTCGACGTCCCAAGCTCTGAGGAGTCCCGGCTGATTCGCAAATAATCCTGGAACTCTCCCGAGCAGAAATATTCGGGAGGAGGACGCATGCTGGAGGAGTCGAAAGATACCCCAGAATAGATGTGAATAAAATTCACTAGGATAATTAGGCTGCAAGGTCTAATACACGGCTTGCAAAGGTTCGTGACGATGTGATGGACATACTCCTGGTGGGGCTCGCCCACTCTACCGTGTCACACTACCTCTTTCTAAAGATCCAGCGCCTCATCAACATTGGAGTTAGATCCGTTTTCGGGCTCAGGAGAGACGAGCACGTTACCCCTTATCGCACACGGCTGGGTTGGATGATATGTGAGACTCGCAGGAGTAGTATAGTAAGGCCGGTTATGGATAAAAAACGTCCAAAACGACCCATCTGAGAATGGCGAACGGGGGGGGGGGGGGG
>NW_021681254.1:12935-14842 GCF_001412515.2 Diachasma alloeum | reverse complement strand
AAGAGCAGACTGGTTGTGTGCAATGTCAAGATTCAGATTTCCATAGGGATAGCTTTGTGAATTCAAAAATAATTTGATCTCTCGAATGTTACAATGATCAAATTCGCTAGCATTTTTCAGGGGTTGATTCTTACGGGCTGTTTGAAAGCCTACAATGACATAACGAGGTTTCTCCAGTTGTGTTGAGGTTTTCACGACCCACACATGTTTCGATGTCCTAGGTAAGAGAGGATACTCATACAATTCCCAAGCTCGAAAACTGATTGGCACTAGGTTGTCCTTTGAAATCTGATTGAGAAGTTGCACTTTTTGAGAGTCTGCAGGTTTGATGTAGGGAATCATCCAATCAATTTTGGTGAGGGAAATTTTGAACGTCTCTGCCTGCTGTCCAGCCGCAGGTGCTCCCTGAATGACGGCATTGATATCGTTGTGTGAACGTGTCAGTATCAACTCATGCTTCGCATTCACAACAATTCTCTGGTAATCTTCAGCAAATCCTAATATCATGCTGAGGGGAATGGAGACATAAAAATATCCTGCATTATCAGTTATCTTCTTCTCTTTATCAATTCTCCAGCCTGCGTTTTCCATGAGAAAGCCCTGACTGGGGCTCTGAGAAATGTAGTTTTTCATTAATGTTGTAAGACCAACATTTTTGCATCTATCAATTTCCACAGCATTCAATTCATAACGTATTTCTTCGAATAAATGACAGATAGCATTGTTGACAAGTTCTGTGTTAGCAACAGCGGCATTATCTGTTTTCATCAAACGGCCGCAGATATGCAGTGAACTCTTGCTTGGCAACAGACAGAGATCTTGATGTTGTACGGAAATACGGATTTCATCGTTGTTGTTAAAGGATGACGATGCGAATGGCTGATGAGCATGGATCTCACAATGAGAAATCGACTCATCAAAGATGATTCGCTTTTGAATATTCAATATTTCTTTCATGGTAGACGATAGTAACAGCAGGCAAAAAAGACACAGCAAAACTTTACTTTGGCACTTTTTTGCGAAGTTTCAGACCCAGACTCTTCAGGAACTTGATGTTCTGCGATGTCAGCTTCGTGAGAGGCACTCGACGACTGTCCACTTTCCGGCATGAGTCCTCACTTTTATAACTGCCACCGATCTTCTTCTCAAAGACAATGCCCATTTTCTTAATCAGCTCTTATATGAAGTCTCGCTGTGATGACTTCTTCACGGAAATTCACCAAACGATCGTCTTGGTCCACAATTTTTAATTGCAGGTGATCTATTGACTGCACAACGATCGGCAAGTAAATGACCTGAGCAGGCGATTCAATGATCTTATATCCTGTTGGAATGCTTGGGAAGAACTCGTGGATCGTATGCGCACGTCGGCGATTAATGTAGGCCCCTGCAGTCAGATTACACTCGACCCGCAATGAATTTACATGAATGATGTCTGGAGGTCTGGCAGCTCGATAGATTGTAGAATGGGCGAGAATCTCCCCTTGGAAACCAAGGAGTTGCCCAATCGAATCTGATTTCATGAAATTGATGATGATATCATTCGNTGTTGGAATGCTTGGGAAGAACTCATGGATCGTATGCGCACGTCGGCTATTAATGTAGGCCCCTGCAGTCAGATTACACTCGACCCGCAGTGAATTTACATGAATGATGTCTGGAGGTCTGGCAGCTCGATAGATTGTAGAATGGGCGAGAATCTCCCCTTGGAAACCAAGGAGTTGCCCAATCGAATCTGATTTCATGAAATTGATGATGATATAATTCGACACTTCAATTACCGTGGTGAGAGTCCGATCATCAGCCTTCAAACTAAACGGGATTCTCCAGGCTAATAATTCATTCTTCAAGTATTTCTCAAGATCACTGATTTCATAGCTCCCTGTTGGTATAGTCAGCTGTACTGA
>NW_021681254.1:9117-12625 GCF_001412515.2 Diachasma alloeum | reverse complement strand
GTACTGACATTTCATCTTTTTGAAAATAAAATTTCTTGTGTCCTTCATCGATATTAGGAATTGAATTGTACGTTAGGAATTGCACAAGTCCCACACTGTAAGATTTCCGAGGTGATAATTCAATGGGTGGGAAATACCAAGCCTCCAGTACAGAAGATCTGCCAGACAAGGTCAATGTAAATGAGTCACTCATCGTGGTTACCACTAAACTGATGTATATATGAACTTGTCTGCTGTTTTATACCAATTCACCAGAGAGAAATTTTAAGCATAAATGTCCACATATGATGGTATTATAGTCTTGATAATTTTTAGGGTTATATTTCACAATACTACCGTCACCGAGATAATCAATTAAATCTTGAGGTGGACGTAAATTGCCGTAGCTATCAAAGTAGCAGACTTCATGATCTTTCTTTTTATACGCCACCCAGTGAGTGCCTGGTCCACTTTTATCATCAAGATTTACTATAGCCGATTCATACTTCCATGGCCCACCTCGAGGCATGTCATTTCTTATATAACCACCACGAAAATGTGGAATTTTCATGGCTTTCGCATATTTCACTAGATCGCTATCAGTGAGAGCTCGGTGCGGTAGTCTTACTAGTTTTTTGGATTCAAATGTAAACCTAAACCCGACTTATAGGGTTTCAAATACATCCCCTTGCCCAGGGCGATGGCTTCCATGGTACGATTATGTCGCTGACTCTCTGCAAGTGCCGTGGCAGCATGCTTGGAGGCGTTGATTGCTTTGGCAATACCAGCAGCACCACCCGCGAAAGCACCAGTGGCACTGAGACCTGCAAAAAGTGGGATGAGGAATGCCGGAAGAATCCCACCGATTTTTGCTGGAATAGGGAGAATCCGAGGTACAGCTTTCATTTTCTTTCTCCCTCCAGCATGTTTCACAGCCTCACGTGCACCTTTCAAGGCACTCTTCACAACATCGAACCCTGGGTGCATGGACCTCTTGGCAGCTTGCACAATCTGACGTAATGATATCTTCTTCTTGCTAGCCTCTCCAACCTTCTTTTTGCGACAGCCCTTTCCAGTCTTCGGTTTCGTCTTCCTCTTCTTCTCATCAGTAGTTTTCTGACTCACTCCCATGCCGAATTTATTCTTAGCCTTCATGATGTTCCCCACACCGAAGGCCACAGCCTTCTCACCAAGACTCGCGTCTTTGGCTAGAACTCGACGCCAAGCTTTATCAGCGAGGGCTCTATCAGCTGCGTGCCTAGCTGTTAAGTTCTCTCTGTTCTTTGAATAAGCTATATCGTATTCCTTACACGTGGCATCCAGAGGATTTATACCAGGATCACCACGTGCCAATCGTTTCACCAACTTCGTTCCAGGTCCACAGTACTGATAGCCAGGCACGTGCAGTTCAATGGGTAATTTATTAATGAGATCGTTCACCACACCTTTACCCTTCCGAGTTTTCGCATGTTTGCACGCACCCATGTTCTCCCAAAGACTGATAGAAAGTCCATAAATACAGCGTATTTATAGGCTTCGATGACAGTCGTCAAGATGGAGTTCAAGGAGCAAAGTGCCAAGCTGCCTGTGATGAATTTCGATAAAATTACTGATAAAAAGAAAGATAAGCGAAAAAATCGTCACGGTCCCCTCCTCCCCAATAGTGTACGAGCAGTCATATGTGGACCCTCGAATTGTGGAAAGACAAACGCTCTGTTTGCACTTATTACACACCCTAATGGTTTGAAGTTTGAAAATGTTTACGTATACTCGAAATCTCTAAATCAACCAAAATATCAATTTTTGAAAAAGTTATTGGAAACAGTGAAAGTGATTGGCTATTTTCCTTTCNGTGTACAATAGTGTACAAGCAGTTATATGTGGACCCTCGAATTGTGGAAAGACAAACGCTCTGTTTGCACTTATTACACACCCTAATGGTTTGAAGTTTGAAAATGTTTACGTATACTCGAAATCTCTAAATCAACCAAAATATCAATTTTTGAAAAAGTTATTGGAAACAGTGAAAGTGATTGGCTATTTTCCTTTCAATGATCATGATGAAGTGGTTAAACCTGAGGAGACTAAACCCAACTCTATTATGATATTCGATGATGTTGCCTGTGAAAAACAAGATAACATGCGAACATTTTTTTGCATGGGTCGACATCGAGATGTAGATTGCTTCTATCTCTGTCAGACTTACGCTTGTATCCCAAAACACTTGGTGCGTGATAATACAAATTTGCTCATACTCTTTCGTCAGGATGAGATGAATTTGAAACACATTTATCATGATCATGTCAATACTGATATGTCATATACCCAGTTCAAGGAATTGTGTGCAGCGTGCTGGAGTACTGATAAGTATGGGTTTATCACAATTAATAAAGATTGTGAATTGCATGAGGGGCGGTATCGAAAAGGATTCGATTGCTATGTGCATATAAATAGGTGTTAAACATGGAGATTTGAGGCAGTGTTGAATGGAACGTATAACCTTCAACATGCAGCGTAAAGACTTGCAACTTGAGTCGGACGTTCTGCGTCACATTGCTGAGGCAAGTAAAACAATTCGTCGCAAATATAATACGTTGAAACTTGGTAAAGACACTAGTGAGCGTGCTATAAATGAAGTTTTGAAACCTTTAATTACAGCTCTTGAAAAATTGGTTGATCAAACGAGTGTGCAGCATCATAAAAAAGAATATATGAGAAAAAGACGAAAAAAGATTGACCAACGTTTGTTACGTTTCCACTCATCATCAAATGACGATGGTGATGATTTATACAACACAGCAGGGGTGTCATTTGACGAGACAGATAGAGATGACTTCCAGCAGAAAGCTGTAGTCAGCACTCCAGCTCGTGCACTACCTTCAACAAGTCATCAAAATTCATCGTCATTTGCTAATGATTCAAGGTCAAAAAGTCGATCAAAATCGGAAGAGTCATTGGATGAAACAATGGTCCCGAATACAATTGAAAATCACCTCCAGACTTATCTCAAGCGATTTGGAACGGCAAAAGACAAGGACTTGGATAAAGAATTTGGTGTTCGAAAATTGAATGAAAATTGGAAAATTGGGAATAAAACAGTGACTTTCAATGGAGATTCTATGACAGTTNCAAAAGACAAGGACTTGGATAAAGAATTTGGTATTCGAAAATTGAATGAAAATTTGAAAATTGAGAATAAAACAGTGACATTCAATGGAGATTCTATGACAGTTGGTGATAAGCAGTATAAGTTGACAACAGGTCTATTGACATTAATATTTGATAAAAATCCTGAAATGATACATGTGACTGGAACAGATAAGGAGCATTATGGTGAAATTTTACATCATACGAATGTACATCGTCTGTATTATAAATCCAGCAATGCTCTACGAGATAGAAACCCAACTGAAAAATTTACAAATATCATCGCAGCATTGGTTTCATCTCCAGCGAAAACTGGGACAGCTCTTTTGCCTCACTCCATGATTGCCCCCAAGACAACAACAAGCAGGATGGACTACATTTA
>NW_021681254.1:0-1769 GCF_001412515.2 Diachasma alloeum | reverse complement strand
GCATTTCTGTGTTCAGGTCAATATAGGGCTTGAGCCATGTTGCTTGCTTGAATTTCAATATTCGATGGATCCTCGTCAATTTCATTCCAAGATTCAAACTTTGTTTCAAATTTCTGTAATGTATAACATAGGATTTTTTGGCATACAAAGTAGTCATTAACTTGGTATTCTTGCGATTTGGAGGAACAAAATGTTCAGGGCATAGAGGTAGGTCCTTGTGTGCATCATGAAGTTCTCTGGGATATTCCAAGTCTACTTCCAATATATATCCAGTTGGAGAATCATCAGGTACATGAAGAGCATTGAATCCTTCGGGATTTTCCCACTCAAATGCGCCGCAGGGTAAGTATTAACTCATCGCTGCACCGTACAAATTATTCACATCAAAGTACATAAGATATGATTCTTCTTCGTTTGGATTGTAATTCTCACCCATATAACGATTATTGGCATGAGCATAACGATTAGTGCACTGAGCTACTCCTCCTCGGATACCTTTTTCAATGAATAAGAGTTTATCAACGTCTGTGAAAAGTTCAATCTCCACACCAGTGCATCTCAACATTGCATCGAACGCAAGTCTAGGTGCTGTGTAATAATGCAGTGGATCTAGTTTATACACGGAAAAACAGCTTTTCCGGAAATTCTCAAAAATATCAGCCAGGAGTAACACATCAGTTTTCAGATACAAATCAGAATATTCACCAAGTGTTGAGAGACCAAATTTCTCCCAAACTTGAAATCATTTGGTTGTTCAGTGCCAAAAAAAAGCTTCTCTTGAGGGCAGTTCTCGATCATCCAATTTATCCCAACTATCCAAGTATTCATAGGGAAATACACCCTTCCTCATTAATAAATGGAATTGTTCATCATCATCACAATGAGCCAGTGTAATAGTCTTGTCTACATCAGTCAGGTCTGATGCCAATTGTTCCAAGCTACTTGCCATAAACCTGAACGAATCGATGAATCTCAAGCTAACTTTCGTCTGTGGAATAGATTTCCTGAATGAAATATATCTCTCTTTGGTTAGTGGAAGCAACGCTAGCGGTCCCTCAAAATATTTTACCAAATCTTTAATCAAAAAATGTGCATCATAGCCTGAGAGATTATGAACAATTATGGAGATATCTTGTGAATTTTTGTAATTTATATTGCAACCAGCATGCGCCGCTCCACGATACCTGCCTGTGAAGTGACAATGGTCTCGATGTTTTATATCTGTTGAACTGAAAGGCTTCTCACATATATGACACACTCGAGCAGTTGCAAAGTCTCGCGATTTTTCGTCGGTAAGTGGTTCCATTGGTACAACAGTCTTCAATATATCATTTACCATCTCTCCCGTCTTCTTTAATTCATTCATGAACCACATGATACAATCCGCGCCACGTTTGATTTTAAAGAGAGATAGGTTATTATTGAAGGAACACTATAAGTAGAAAGCGACACTGTGAGGGATGTGTTTCTGGTACAATCTGTTATCATCATCATCATAATCATCTGTTACATCGTAACACCTGCGAAGGTCTGCTGCCGCGTTCACATGCTGGCGACAAGCGGCGGCGGCATGTTCCGGGCGCCGTTGTCGCTGGTATGTGCCCGCGCTGACGGTTATAGGTAGGCGGCAAATGGTGGCAGCACCTTCTTGCTCGACGGAGGGACGCACGCCGACGGACGCTATGGCGTCAGTTAGTAGAAACCAATACTGAAACGTGTGTCGACCTCTAACAAATCTTAAATCGTATCGAGTCATTACGACTTTAAAT
>NW_021681253.1:105712-106523 GCF_001412515.2 Diachasma alloeum | reverse complement strand
CCCCTTCACGTATGACGTCACCGTCATAATACTCGATTTCATACGCTTTCCCGGTATTACCGCACGGCCCGTTATCATGCGCAACGGTATTCAACCTTCTTTGTCCAATTTCACTGTAGCTATGGAGCATGAACGCACAGCCACGTGGGTATTGGAAATTTTTGCCAATCACACGCATTTTTCAAGGGTGGTATGGGAACAAGTACTATATATTGTCCCTTATATCACGTCTTAACTCCCGAATCAAAGCCTTTAAACCTGCCTTTCGTATCGAATAGTGTTCCGTCACACGTAATATGTGTTCACGACCGCTGTTAAGGGGTTTTTCAAGTTCCTCCACTGCCACTTCAATAGGTGCCTCCTCGTTATTAAACCGAAAATTCCACTTTTTTGTCGTTGAGTCAGCCTCACATTGTTCAACCACACACCTTCCTCTTCTTCGTAGCCTCAAAGATCTCCGTGTTGTCCCCAAATCCATCAAAAAAAATGTGACAGGCAGAGAACAGTATACCACCGAATCTGATGAACGTCTAAATGGCCGACCTACGCGAAGACGTCTCTTAGTACCACGAGTTCCTCAAATTTGAGGTGTCAGCAAAAAACGTGTCAATTCTTTTTCTCTATCTTTCAATCCACGTAAACAGAAAAAGTGATATACCTATGCATCATCACCCACGACAAATGTAATGAAGACGCTGAGAGGACACATGGGAGGTTTGGATAGTGAATATTCTACAAGCAAAAACATTTTTCTTCATATATATATATATATATATATATATATATATATATATATATATATATATATATA
>NW_021681253.1:71048-105385 GCF_001412515.2 Diachasma alloeum | reverse complement strand
ATCACAGAATCAGTTTTTATGGATGACGTATATATAATTACATTTCTTTATATATGAATTCGCATGGGTGATACGGACCCTCCAGAAAACGTATAGATAAACGACCTTCTACAAGCAATGTCTTATGATAGATGTATTCTGCGTGATCGTCCAAAAGTGCTGCAGACACACGTGCGGGGAGGAAAACATCATGCTCAGCACCCAGAGTAGCTACGATTCTTCTACCATATTTGGTGTTGACACTTTTGAATGCAGTAATCTGATAATCCACACCCAGAGTTAGATCATCAATCCTTTTAACGGGGAGAGTCTCGCATCGGGCAATTTTGTTGATACTTCTCTCAGCCATTTTTTCAAAAAGATCTTTTGTAATGAAAAATGAACACAAATTGATATCATAAAATGGAACCAATCTTATGAACGAAACTTGCAAATTAATTACATACCTCTATTTCTCCAAATCTCGCAGGAAACTTAGCCACGGATACACAACAACTGTTGGCGGGGTACTGATAATTCTTGGGAATTCCTCAAATATATACTATTCACACTTATTCCCCCTTCCCCACGGTTCTACCAATCATGTAGTTGTAATTAGGAGATCAGCCAATAGTAGTGGGTGCTTCACTCAGATTGATTCCTTAAAATTTTACGGGTGTTGGCGTTGAGTCATCACAAAAGACACGTGAGTGTAACTCTATCATGACTTTTTTTTTGTCGTCTCCGAGTTGCTGATCGATGCATCACGTGTTATAAAATTTGCAGTTTTGATGGTTTGTCTTTGTCCTAAGAGAAATTTACAAAACTGACAGCTGATGAATCATAAGAAGGCACAAGCGTGTAACTCTATCCGTGAATCACCGGTTGTGATTTTTGACGGTTTTCAATTGCTGATCCATGCATCACGTGTTCTAAAAGTTGCAGTTTTATGTTTGATCCGAAGGACATATTTAGAAAACTGATATGCTATTGCAACTCTTTCGAAGCCTTATATTTCTGCGGATACCCGTTTGAATTCGTCACTCGTAGTCTTTACGTCTGAAAGAGAGCATCATACGAAACGGGCACAATGGAGCGCGAAGATTATCGAAAAAATAGGCGATATCTGTATTTCTTAACAGAGTTGATTGAGTTCATTTGCGACAGAGTACCGCCATATCAGGAATTCTTTTTTGATCAACGAACGAAATTTTGGGATAGTTTATCTCGTGCAACATTGAACAGGATATTACAGCGGATAGTTTGTCATACACCATGTCGCGTGCTATCTCAAGCTTATCACCAGGGTCTTTTGACAGCAGATAGAACAATTTTGCGGGTGGTCACGTGTGCTCTTCAGTTTTCCCACAAACGAGATGCCCAGTGTTTATCATTATTTTTCGAGCATTCCAAACGTAAGTATTGTGTTTTGTTTATTTGTCCATCTCCTGACGGATACCATACAATCCTTACATGCTCTCTACTTAGGAATCAAGGAACAACACGGTCTCGAAGACTCGTCATCTTCAGATGATAACGAAGATGATCAGGTCATCGGTCAACACCAAAAACGCCTTGCTGAGCATACACTGTTCGCAGGACCAATAAAACGGAAAAGGTACGCGACACCTCTTGTTAATTCTCGCTCACACTCACCACAGCCAGGGCCTTCTGGCATGCAACAATGTTGTGACACGGATAGTGAAGATGATTCATGGATATCTCACGGAGTTGCACTAGAAAGAAGATTGGAATTGAGAAGAAGAAGAGAAGCACGGTACGACATGATCAGACGAGCACGAATACCGGAGACAGACCCTACAGAAGTGTATGAATGCGCTTCATGTTACTCTTCAGATAGCGATGAGGACTTATGCATCGACGGTATTGAGGAGGAAGAGGCAAGGATGCTACGTCGCTGTCAAGTCAACTTGGAGAACTTTTCAGCTATCCGTGGGCTGCGAGAGGATAATAATGAAGAAGAACAAAACATTAGTGGTATGATGATGAATTTTCGTTTCATAGATTATTGCCAATCGTGTAGTTTCCATTTACTCACGCGCACAATTGTTTGGATATTATTTCTAGACATTTCTGGATATCATTACTATACTTATGAGAAAGAGGAAGAATGAATACATTAAATTAATCAAAGGTGAGATATTATACATTCCAATTATTCGAATTAACTTTACTACTTGTGGTTCTTGTAGGGTGCCAAATAGGAGGAGCTATGACGAGATCTGCGACAGTGACCCAACGTCAAAATGGAGAAAACAAGGAGGAATCAGACCCTCACGAGGATATCCATCCCCCAGGACGCCGTTTCGAAATAATCGCTGAGTCATGTAAAAAATACCATAATTTTAAGATGAAAGGTAAGGAATGTGTTATTAAGATATTGGACCCTCCTGCTAACACAAACATGATAGAGTGGGTAGAAGGGGCCTTTCGTGATATAACAACTCATGTAACTGCGACATGTCAACCTCACGATCACGTCGGGTTTTCAATCAATTTCGATAGATTAAATCACGGTCCTGTCTGGTCACGTTTTCGCGATGCACGTAATTGTAGTGCTAATGATTTGTGGACCATCGTCAAAGGTATTTCACAGAGTACAGGCGGACTAACCACGTCAGATAATATTGTGGTTACAGCGGCAATAGTCAGTGGTGTTGAAGGTTCAGGGCAAAAAAAACTCACGCACGAAGACATTTTCAAACGATCTATCCTAACTATTTCGAACATTGATAATCTTTGCTTACCGCGTTCTCTAGTTGTTGCTCAGCTCCATGCTGAACGTGGAGAAATTCGAACGGGTGATGTACAGAGGCGATGGAAAGCAATCATTAATAAGACTCGTGATACTCAGCGGAAAGAGGCAGTGAAATTAATGCAACTTAGCGGTGCCACGATCCCCCAAAACGGTAGTGGAATCACAGAACTCCATGCATTTCAAAATTACTATCTTCAACGAAAGACAGCCATCGTAGTCTATGAATTTTTAACTTTTGGCAAAGGCGGTTTGCCTGTCTTTGATGGTCGTCAGAGGGTTAAAGAAAGATATGGGGAGGTTAAACATACTTTATTCATTTTATATTACGAACGCACAAACCATTTCCAACCGATTCTCAACTTACAAGGAGCTATTGCAGGCCGCGGTTTCTGTGAGGTGTGTAACAGAACATTCACAGATAACATTGAGCACCGATGCCCTGGGAAATGTCCTAGGTGCAAGGGTGAGACGATCTGTCAAAGCCTGCAGCGTATAGTTTGCAATGTCTGTAACCGATGGTTTTTTAATCAGCAATGTCTTGAAAGACATTTGGAGAAGGGATCGGGAAAATTAAAAGGTAAAAATTCAGACATGAGTGTCTGTGATTCCCTTAAAGTATGTCAACTATGTTTCAGAGTGATTCGACTAGGGAAACAAAACAAAAAACATGAGTGCGGTATAGTATTCTGTCGAGCGTGCGGGTGTAACCGTGAAATAAATCACCATTGCTATATGCCACCACTGAAGACGCATAAGCAGCAACGAACGATTTTCATATTTTACGATTTTGAGACACAACAGAATGTCACTGTCCGTGGTGATGCTGATACAAAATTGCACATCCCTAGTTTTGCCGTAGTACAAAAAGTATGTACACAGTGTTGTCACGACAATAACTTAGATAAAAATTGCCGTAGCTGCGGGAAGCGCGAGTATGTGTTTCAGAATAAAGACACGGCAGTTGCCGGGTTAGTGGATATTGCATTTGCCAAGTATCGTTCCACTGACAAAGTAATTTGTATTGCGCACAACGCGCGTAGCTTCGATGCACAATTTGTTTTACGTTATCTAGTCAACATCAAAAGAACACGACTCCCGAGCGTTATTTTAAACGGTACAAAAATAATGCAAATGCGTGTTGGTAACATAATTTTTCTGGATAGCTTGAATTACTTTCACATGCCGTTGTCAGCGTTACCCAAATCATTCGGTTTTGATAATGATATAGCCAAAGGGTATTTTCCGCACTTCTTCAATGTGCCTGAAAATATTGATTACGTAGGACCGTTACCAGACTTGAGTTATTTTTCTCCCGACACCATGTTCAAGAAAGATCGCGACAAATTGTTGGAATGGCACAACGAAAAATTAAACGAGAATTACGTTTTCAATTTCAAACACGAGCTAGAATTTTACTGTCGAATGGATGTTACCATTCTGAGACGGGCATGTATCATTTTTCGTGAAATGCTGCTAAAAAAGACAGGTATTTGTCCGTTCACCCAATGTAGTACGATTGCGTCGATCTGTTCTAAAGTTTATAGAACTAATTTTATGCAGTCTGATACAATCGGAATTTTACCGTTGGGCGGTACGTACAGATACACAACTACACAGTCAAAGAAAGCTATATCGTGGTTATTGTTGCAGCAAAGACATTCCGGAAACCGTATTATCCATGCAGGTAACGCTAAAGAATACCGATTGCCATGCGGTATTATGATCGATGGCTATTGCGAGAATGAAAATCAGCAGAAGTGTGTCTTCCAATTTTACGGATGTTTTTGGCACGGGTGCACGACGTGTTATAAAATAAACAGACATAGGGAGTTACGTGCAGGAGACTCACTTGACACCCGGTATGAAAGTACCATGCTGACAGCTAATAAGATTCGCCGTCTCGGGTACACTTTGATAGAAATGTGGGAGTGCACGTTCGATGATCAATTAAAAAATACCGTACAAGACCGCGATTTTGTAAACAATCACCCTTTAATGAAAAATGCAGAATTGAATCCTCGTGATGCTTTCTTTGGCGGCCGTACGGAAAATTATGTCACCCTCTACGATATCGCAAATACAGAAAAGATCAAATATCTTGATGTTACATCTCTGTACCCTTTTGTCAACAAAACTGGTAAATACCCAATAGGACACCCCCAAGTTTACGTAGACGACGAGTGCCAAGTGTTGATAGGTCGTGATAATAATCTTGATAATGTGGAGGGCCTTGTAAAATGCACCGTTGTCGCTCCGTCTGATTTATATCTCCCTGTGCTTCCAATACGTGCTCATGGGCGTTTAATGTTTCCGTTATGTCGTTCATGTTGTGAAACATTGAATCAGGATATTTGTAATCACCAAGACGATGAAGATCGCGAGTTTACAGGTACATGGGTTGTAGACGAATTGCGAAAGGCCATTGAAAACGGTTATCGAATCGTAAAAATATTTGAAATTTATCAATACAAGATCGTTCAATACAACCGGGAAAGTAATATAGACGGGTTATTCAACAAATATGTAGACACTTTCTTAAAAGAAAAACAAGAAGCCTCCGACTACCCGCAGGGTTGTTCAACAGATGAAGATAAAGATGCTTATATACAAGAATATTTTGCGAAGGAAGGCATCTTACTCGAGAAACATAAGATAGAGTGTAATCCAGGGTATAGAGCCTTAGCGAAAATGATTCTCAATGCATTTTGGGGTAAATTTGGGCAGAGAGAGAACTTACCGCAAACTGAAATAATTGCGACAAGGCAAAGATTATTAGAAATGATAAATAACCCTGAACTGGTAATCACAGGGTTGCTTCCCATCAACGAAAAAATGATGTACGTGAATTTTGTATATGAAAATGAGGCGCTTCTACCGACACCCACAGCTAACGTTGTTATTGCGGCCTACACAACAGCACAGGCTCGTCTCAAACTGTTACTTACAGTTGTACTTACTGTTACAAACAGTTACTTAGAGAAACTTCAAGAGAGGGTTCTATATTGTGATACAGATTCCATTATATTTGTATCAAAAGACGGTGAGTGGGAACCAGAATGCGGTAAATTTCTCGGTGATTGACAAATGAGCTAGAAGGTTACGGGGAGGGTAGTTATATCAAGTCTTTTGTATCAGGGGGCCCCAAATTCTATGCGTACCTAGTTCAAACAAGTAATAATGAGACAAAAGAAGTGTGTAAAGTTAAAGGTATCACATTAAACTTCAATAACAATCAATTATCAAGTTCCCAGGTGGCGCTGTAAGTATTACACACGCTGTTTGTACGCTCTCCTCGAAATTCTTGCTTTCTGCAGTGTTTTCGCCCACGGGCGGCTTTTCTTGCAGATCTGTTGCACGCGCCTTGTTGCAACCAGCGAGTGAGAAATCACCCTTTCTCTTGCTTGGTTGCTTTTCTGCATCTTATCTGGACTTGAAGTGTGCCGCTACTGCCATAACCTCTTCTCCAGCTCTACCCGTCTTACTTTCAGATTGCTGCTATCTCTCTCGCTTCACCTGTCATTTTTGCTGATTCTTTGCGTCGTTGAGTGGCCCCTGGTGAGTAGACTCTGTTCTAATTGGCTTGGAGTGGCAGACTGCAATCCTACCGGCAGCTTGCTCATCCTACCTTATCGACTGTGGCTACGACATCGACTGGCGCTACACCATCGCTGTTGGTCATTTACCCGTTTTAATTTGCCATTACTCGCCATTTTTACGGCCGACAAAATGGCTGACATCAAGAAGAATCTCTGTGGGAAGTGTGAACGCGTGGCCAGTGGGAAAATGGTGCATTGCCGAGTCTGTGACATGCACTTCCACCCAGTATGCATGAAGACGCAATTAGTCTCGAATGAAAATGGGGCTAAAATTAGGATGTGTCAGCCTTGTTATTCTACTAAGGGGATCTCTTCACTTCTTCCTGGTATACGCACTCGCCTTACTTCTACTAGCTATACTGGATCTAATTCATCTCGCTCTGGTGCTGTGAGTCCCAGTATTTTTGTTCGTCCCTCGGCGTTATGTCAGCCTCCGCTATGACTTCGGCTGGAGAACCTGCCTTGTCAGCTGCTGCTGCTGCTCAAATTCTTGAGACCCTGACGATCATTAACAAACGCACTGAGAATCTGGATGCTCTCTCCGGCAACCTTGACTCTGTCCAGTCAGAACTGGTTACTGTCAAGACCAAATTGGCAGTTCCTGATCAGCTACCTGCTCTGTTCAAACGTGTGGATGACGTTGAGGCGATTGTTGCTGAACAGCGCGACGAGATTCGTGGACTCCAGCAGTCTGTTGCAGATCTTACTGCTCAGCTTAATGCTCCGCCTGCTGTTGCTCCTCCATCTCTGTCCTCAAATTGATGCTGCTACATTGGAACGTGTCGTCGCTGCTGTTAATTCCAGCTCTATCAGTCTCCAGCGGATTGCCGGACATCAGCAGACTTCCACTGAGCTCATCATCTCAGGATTTCCTGAAAGTGATGGTCTCACTGAGCCCCTGCCACTGGCCCTAGCTGTTTTAAAAGTGCTAAAACGAGATCTTGATCCTTCGGATGTCTCCAGTGCTCGATTCATGAGGAAATCTCATCGTCATACTGACCCTGCTGCCATCACCAATGCTGATGCTCAACAACTGAGTGGTGTGTCTCGCTCACGCGTGTCGATTGGGCTGAAACTTGCATCCCCTGAACTGCTGCTTGCAATCATTACCGCTAAGAAAAACATAGGCAAGGTAATGTTCTCTGATGTTGACAGCACTAGCTTATCCCTGGCTTCTACGCCTCGCAGCCAAAATGGTGGGGATTTTCATATCAACATCAATGAATTGGGCTCCACCAAGACGTACAGATTATTAGGTAACGCCAGGTCGGTCCTTAAACAATGTGGCTTCAGATTCCTCTGGACCAAGAATGATGCTGTTTATGCTAAATGCAAGGAAGGCGACTTAATGTACTCCATCAACTCTCACGCCGATGTCGATAGAATTGCAGGGCTTCACGCTGCCCCTGCTCCCTGATCTCTGGCTCCTGCTGCTTCCTCTATACATCGATTGGACTCTCAACCGGCTATGTCCCAGGATACCTCTCCATCTGACACTGTTAATGAACTCAATGCTTGCTGTCTGAATGATAATTCTTTCCGCTGTCGACTTGATACCATCAAAAGTTTTCTTAGTTCGCAATCCAAAGTCTATCATGTTATTGTAGTCACTGAAACCTGGCTATCCGCTGCCATACCCAGCTCAGTTCTCAATATTGCTCATTACAATTTATTAAGATGTGATCGAAATGTGCATGGTGGGGGTGTTGCCATCTATTATCATGATACTGTCAAGGCCACTATAATCTCTGCCTCAACCACCATCTGGACTGGGAAGCCTGGACATGTTGAATATCTCTTCTGTGAGATCCAGCCGGTGGGTTCGTCGCCAGTCTTCGTTGCTGCCATCTATCGCCCCCCTCATGCTCCGTTCAATATCCCAGTGAATTTCACTGAGCTCCTGTCAACTGCACTGGATGGCTACAGTCACAAAATCATCATGGGGGATTTCAATGCCGACTAACTTGCTGATATCAATCCTGATGCCCATTACGTTCGAACGCTGATGAGTCACCTGTCGCTGCAACTGGTGAATCATGGTGTCACTCATTCTACACTCACATCTTCCACCTGGCTTGATCTCTGCCTTACTGATCAGAATGATTTTATCACTGGGTGATTCACCTCAGACTGCCCAATGGCTGCAGGACACCACCTGATCTCCGCCTCTGTGGCTATCGGTAGCACTAAGCCTCGTGCATCGGTTATCTCTACTCGTCGTTTATCTCTTCTCCTGAGGACTGATGTCATTGACAGTTTTCGGAGGACTCTATTGGACACTCCAGTGCCGCCACAGCCGATCCTGATGGGTTGGTGGAGATCTTCACGAGTACTTTCTTGGAGTTGGTGGATGCTCATGCCCCGTTACGTCAGATGATTGTCAACTCTACCCATATTGCTCCTTGGCTCGATGACAACCTGAAGATGTCGTATCAGCACGTCCAGTACTTGTACCGACGGTTTAAGCGCAGCAGAACATCCCAACGGCTCCTTGAGTTCCGGCTGGCCAGACGTCTCCATCTCTCTGTGCTTGCTCAGGCTCGAACCAAGTACTATCACTCCCAAGTACTATCACATCACTGTCTGGCAGGAATCTTTGGAATGAGCTTCGCCATCTTGCTCTTATCCCCGGCTCAAGTTCCAGTCCCTCTGTTGCTGCTGATGTCTTGAACTCCCACTTCGCAGCAGTCTCCACAGTGATGCTGGTAGATCAACCTGAGTCTGACTTAGATCACTCATCATGTACATTATCTCCCACTTCTAGCAATGTCGGCGCTCCTGATCAGCAGTTTTCTCTCTTCCACGTGAGCTGGCTGAATATATATGCTGCGATATTTTCAATCTCATCTAATGCTGTTGGTGCTAATGGGATTTCTCGGAAGATGATTTTGAACACCCTGCCGGTTCTATCTGACTTCCTTCTGTCGATCATGAACCAGTCCCTTGAGTGCTGCATTTTTCCTAATGCCTGGAAGAGGGCCATCATTGGCCCGGTGAAGAAAGTCAGTTCTCCCAAACATCCCAGTGACTATCGTCCTATTGCGCTGCTGCCCTTCTTGGCGAAGGTCCTGGAGAGGCTGGTGTTTAATCAACTCTCTTCGTTTCTTCAGGAGCGCAGTTTGCTTGACCCTCGACAGTGTGGATTTCGGCCGGGCCACAGCACTCAAACAGCATTACTGAGGCTTGTCAATGACGTCAGGAGGGGCGTTGATGATCGAAAAGTTACCATTTTGGTCCTCTTCGACTTCTCCAAAGCCTTTGACACAGTCTCTCATTCCCTGTTACTTGCCAAACTCACCAGGCTAGGCCTTTCACCTGGTGCTGTTGCCTGGTTCCGGTCTTACTTGACTGGTCGTTCACAAGCGGTGAAAGGTGAACATGGGCTTTCTTCTTTTGTTGAAACCAATGCAGGGGTACCTCAAGGATCCATCCTTGGCCCTCTACTCTTCTCGCTTTTCATCAACGACATCAGCCGTGCGGTCATTGAAGCTCGGCATCTTCTATATGCCGATGACCTCCAGATATATCTTGAATGTGATCCATCTGAGCTCTCCTTGGGCATTCGGCGACTGAATGCTGATATCTCTAGGATCCAGGAGTGGGCTACCGCGAATCGTCTTCAGCTCAATGTCAGTAAGACCAAAGCCATGATCCTGGGAGCCAGACGATTTGTCAATGCTGTGGATATAGCTGTATTGCCTAGTCTGGGTTGTGAGGGTGCAACCATCGAGCTGATTGGCAGTGTGAGGAATTTGGGGGTTATCATTGACAGTAAACTAACCTTCAGAGATCATGTTCAACTCGTCACCTCCAGGATTAACTCTGCGTTCTATCAGTTGTACTGCTTGCGGAGTTATACTGATGAACCTCTCCGGAAATTACTTGTCAATGCCCTCATCTTTCCTCACATTTTCTATTGCCTGGCTGTCCTCCAAGGTGTAGGCTCAGTACTTGATCTCCAGCTTCAGCGTCTCATAAATAGAGCGGTTCGCTTTGTTACTGGCCTGACTCGTGATGCCTCAATATCTGCTGCTAGACGTAGTCTTGGGTGACTCTCCATCTCGGGATACAGAAATTCTATCATTGCTACTATCATGTACCAGGTGTTGAGCACGAGAAATCCTGATTACTTTGCTGAACTCTTTGCTGCATATACCTCCAGTAGACCTCGTCGACTCATCCTAGCACAGCAGGCTCTTGTGGTACCAAATTTCCGAACTGATATGTACAGAGTCTCCCTGGCTGTGGGTGGCTCGGAGCTGGAATAGCATCTCTGCTAACATTCGGGAGCTGCCCACGTCCTTGGCGTTCAAGCGCCAGCTGAGATCCTGGCTGCGTTCTCGGGAAGAGCTGAGCTGACTGCGTGTGTTCAACTTATCTCTGTGTTTACCTCTGTGCTTTATCTCTGGCTTATTTCACAATTGCTTTTTCCACTTATACTTCAGCGTTACAGCTTTTTCTCTTTTTCTTTTCGTGCATTTATCTCATATGTTTCTCTCAAAGTATTTTTTTCTTACCTTTGTATTCTTATTCTGTATGATTTGTTTAACCTTCTAAACAATAAACACCTTATCTTATCTTATCTTATCTTATCTTATCTTATCTTATCTTATCAAGCTGTCAGAGAAATGGTGACACGCGAAAGGGAGGGTCCGATAGTCTTGTCATACGATGCTATCAGACACAGAATTTCATCAGGTAGTAACAAAGAAAGGGGTAAAAATGACTTCTGTTTGTAGCACTAAAAGGCAATGTAGAAATGTATATAGGACCGTGCCGTATGGGTATGTAGCAAACGAATGACGAATAATAATAAATGAAATGTGATGATTTTTGTCGAGGTATATAATCGTGGCGTCAGCATTTTTTATTCAATTTCCCACTCCCACGATATTCGTATTTTCGTCTCGTCTCAGTCTTAGTTGTATTTGCGCCTCAGCAACACCTCATTATGGATATTGTCCTGGATATACAGGGTTATAAAGGACACTATAACCGCTTTATAGCAAAGGAAATTGCAGTAGTTGCGCTAAAAGGTGATTTGTCTTGGCACTGGCTTCTCAAATCATGTGAACCGTTGAAAATTCCCCATAAATACAGAAAGGAGTATAAGTGGGTAACTACACACCATCACGGAATTGACTGGAGCGTTGGAAACGTTAAATTCAAGGATCTGATGCAAAATCATTTACGTAGTATAGTGCATCGTGCAGACCGTATATTTGTACGGGGTTCTTGCAAAGCGGATTTCATCTGAAAATACACAGCACAAGAAGTTATAGACCTTATCAAGGAAGAAGACGATTGTCCGTCGTTTCGTAAGATGGAAAAATCTTCAGTTGTATGTGATTACCATGCGGCATTGAGCGGACAGAACACCAAACACCACGTATATTGCGCTCTATCCCAAGCTCACCAGCTTCGTGATTGGATAAACAAAAATTCTTCTGTGGAGGCGTGGTTGTAATTATAAAGAATAAAGAATTTTTATATGTGAATCCTATCTACAGTGTTGTCATTCTTTTTGTTCCTTATTAGTCGCTACTGTGTATAAAAACGTGATGTCCATGGTTCTTCACCATCAGTCTCGATCATGGATACGCGTTGGAAACACCCATGGACGTCTATAATAAGTGGCCCCACGGGGTGCGGGAAAACAGTTTTTGTCAAAACATTTTTGCAATACCTATCTTTCATGTCCGACACAAAATTTTCACGAATTCTTTTTTATTATGCTGAATGGCAACCCACATACATGCAATACCCAAACGCTAATTTAATTGAGTTCCGCGAAGGATTACCACAAAGTCAAGATTATAGTTCTGATTTACGACCCAAGTTGATTATTATTGACGATTTGATGCGTGAGTCATCGAACCATACCATTACCGATCTCTTCACGAAAGGTAGTCATCATAAAAATCTGAGTGTAATTTTCATAACAGAATATATTTCACCAGAAACGGGGTCAAAGAGATATTTCTCTGAATTCTAATTACATTGTGATTTTCAAGAATCCTCGAGATCGTGCACAAATTCAGCACCTCGTGCGACAAGTTTAACCTGACAACCCCAGGTTTTTACAAAAAGCCTACCTAGACGCCACCTCACGGCCGCATGGTTATATACTGCTGGATCTGAAACAATCAACACCTGAAGATTATCGAGCACGCAGTTCGATCTTTCCAAATGACGAAAATCAGTTCGTGTACGTACCGCGGAAAGGTATAAATCAAAGGTAATAAGACACAGACGTGTCAGTTTTCCTTATACCATGGCGGCGCAAGGTTCGTCCAGTAAGAAATTGACAATTATCCTTCAAGCGCTTTGTCATTTGAATAAAGAACAGCGGCAGGTGTTGTATATGTGAGTGTGCATTAAACATCTTACGCGGTAATATACCAATCGGTAAATCTCAGAAAGATAAATTAAAACCATATAAAAAAGTACTTCGTGATTTGGCTTTTGAAAAAAAAAGTGCCTATCAAAAAAGAAGATTATCATTCAGAGAGGGGGGTTCCTCCCGCTGCTTCTAGTACCTATACTAGATACTTTGATTTCAAACCTCATTAGTAAATAGTAAGAGTAATACAAAGGAATATGCGCGGAAGATACTTGTTCCAGAAGATAGGATTGGTGCCATTACTGATGACAGGGGTCAGCCACACATGACGTCTGATAACCGTATCACTACGCCAAAAAGTGTACAAACACAGGGAACGACATTGTCACGTCTTGATAATGAAATGAAAGAAATCTTAGAATCGGATTCATACGATGATGAACGTGAGAAATGGAACGCATATCAACAGATTTTACAACGTTATCTCAGTTTGGTACACAATTCTCACCAGTTGTCGATGGATACTGAGACTTTTGATAGCCCGAAAGAATCAACCTACCAAAAACATGCTCAAATTTCACCGATTCGGCCACGTTTTTCCAGTTCTCGTGTGTATGATTACACTGACGATAATATTGAATCAAGATCAATAATTGAAAGTGTGCCGAAAAGAGACCGAAAGAATGCTGCAGCACTCCTACGCAAACTACAGACCATGCCAAGAGGTTATATGTTGGGACGGATAAGGTGTGGTTAGCATGAACGGGAAACTTATCAAGAAGTCAAATATAGTAGATCTTATTAACGAGGCCATGCGGTCACGAAAGAAAAAGATTACAGTTGGAAGAAAATTATTTGGGAATGTACCAAAATCGTATAATGTTCCTCGGGAGTTCATTGGTAACGAAGAGTTGTTACAGTCAACTCTCAATATAGAGACGTCTACACCTCGAGGAAACAGTCGTCGACATCAGAAGATTATAAATCCTATAGAAGAAGAAGAAGACAGTGACGAGTCGTACAATAGTATCGGAAATACTCAAAACGGTGGGTCCCTGAAAATACGATGGATAAAACTGAGAAAATGAAACGTTTTGAGAACGTTTATTACAACCCTAATCACCCTGCAGCATTTGCTGGCGCACGTAACCTCCAAAACATTCACAGAGGTAATGATGTCAGGAACTGGCTGGAGAGCCAGGATGCGTACAATATGCATAAGATGGTACGTCATCGTTTTAATAGACGTTCATATAACATCTCTGAAGTTGACGCTGTTTGGGAGGCTGATTTAGTTGATCTTCGCGCCATATCAATATACAATGACGGATTCTCCTACATGTTAGTAGTCATCGATGTTCTCAGTAAATATGCATGGGTACAACCTCTGACAAATAAGAGTGCAAAGATAGTAACCCAGGCATTTAGACGGATACTTCTGAACAATGGGGGACAACGTACCCCGAGAATCCTTCAAACGGACCGTGGTAAAGAATTCGTCAATTCTGAATTTCAACAACTTCTGAGTAAGTATGGAATTCAATATCGTGTAACCCGAAATCCTGATATAAAAGCTGCTATCGTTGAAAGATTTAACAGAACACTGAAGGAAAGATTGTGGAGATATTTCACATATTCCCGTACCAAACGCTACGTGGATGTTCTTCAGAAAATTGTGAATGCCTACAATCATACAAGACATTCAGGGACGCGTTTCCGTCCGTGCAAAGTTGATGCTAAAAATTCTCTCATAGCAGCAGAAAACCTCTCTAAAAGATACAGTACTAACCGTAAATCTAGTCAGGATCGATCGCCTAAATACAACTGTGGTGACCTGGTATGGATCAATATAGCAAAAGCAGCGTTCAAGAAAGGATACGAGTCGGGGTGGAGCAAAGAAATTTTTGAAATCAAACTCGTCTCTCATTATCGTAAGCCGGTAGTGTATATGTTACAAGACCTCAAGGGTTAAGACATCGACGGAATATTTTACGAAGAAGAGTTGTCCAGAGTACAGACCCGTGAAGGAAAAAAATGAGTCATCTAGAAGACAATTTTTCTATTGTGCTACCTAGCAACAATAGTATGCAGTATTACCCTGATAATAAAACAACGAGTTTCATCACGTATTTACCAGAGGTCGTCAATTTACCTGGTAGATGGAGTGTCGCACTCGGAAATTCATATACCTATGACTTTTTTACATATACCTGCAAGTAAAAACCACAATTACGTGTCGTTGGAGAGCAGAAATTATCTGACAAGAAGAACGAGAAATTGTAAAATTGAAGTCCAATGACCTCCTACAGAGTGGTGGTGAGGATCTCGTGAGTGAAGGGGAAGATAATCTTCAACACGGTGTTTGCGATAGTATTACAGATTTGTTGGATAGTATTGTTACAAATTGTAGACAATGAATAATTGACACGTTATTAATTATGAATGGGGCGGACAGTTTATTCAAGAAGACTCATTTGACAGTACTCATCGAAGATCCTCATTTATAATAACAGTAGAACATCACTCGATAGTCATCTCTCTGCCAGCTTCATAGACGTTCTTTTTATTGGTTGTTAATTTAGGGATTCGAAGGGGGAAACGTAACACTACTCCCCTCCGACGAAAAGGTTGCCGCCCCGGCAACCAGACTAGGGACTATTTGAAATATTCCAACTTGAAAAATTAAAAGGAACAACGAACAGAATTTTGGAATATTTCACATAGGGAGGGCCCCAGCTTGCTTTTCAACTAAAACCTCCCAGAAATCAACGTTGAAAAGCAATCCCGATACACACTTGCATACTTGTTGGAGTTTAACAATTTAAATGTGAAGGATAAATGATACAAATTTTAGATGATGGGTTTAACAATGACATAAATAGTGTCTAACTCTCACTCATTCATAAAATGTCAGAGAAAAGAATTGATTCATTTGAACACATGAAATTTCCTGGAACGAGATCTGTGATCTGGAAAAGAAAGGGAAAAATCGAAATTTCAAATTAGAAAACACACATTACATGCATTACATATGCAAACTATGTACACAAGCCAACTCTTTTACAGAGAAATTCATTTTACAATAGCAACTACTGTACAAAAAAAAACTACTTTACAAGAGCAAAGTTTCCACTCTTCTGGCAACTATTCCATTCATTAAAGGGGAAAAAAAAATTATGAGAAAGAATTGACAAATAATTCATTCATTCACCAAACTAATGACAAACTATCATCTTGTCTTTTCACTCCAGGTTAGCCAGTTCACTCCTGGCGGTCTATTCACTCTAGACCAATCCGTTCACTTCGGATTTAACAAAACAACAGAACCTGTTTACTCCAGGTTAGCCAGTTCACTCCTGGCGGTCTATTCACTCTAGACCAGTCATTAGTTTGTTTATTCATTGAAAGATGTCATCCCTAAAATTTAATTAAGCCAGAAAAGTGGTGGAATTATCGCAATTTAAGCAATTTTGTACTGTAAGCATAGTGTTTTCTGTTTCTAATCAGTTGTTTCTAATGGCCAGAGGCGATTTACGTGGACAACTTTCAATTTTCCGTGGGGAAGCTTCTGAATACGGTAGACAACATCATTCAATTTTGATTTGATTACGTAAGTTTTTTCCCAATCCTTTTGCAGCTTTGGACATTTCCCTTTGGTTCTTTTGGGGGCAAAGAACCAAACTTTTTGTCCAGGCTGAAAATGGATCATGTGAGTTTTCAAGTCGAATTTAGATTTCATTTTATCACTTTTCATGTCCCAACATTTCCGGACTTGTTGATGGATATCACCCATTTTTTCTTGAAGTTGACCAACGTAATTCGGAATATCAGTGTAAGATGTAGTGTCAGTGATTGGGGGTTTGCCATACAGTAAATCCAACGGAAGACGAAGTTCTCTTCCAAACATCAACATTGAAGGAGAAAATTCTGTCGTTTGATGTTTGGATGAGCGATAGGCCAATAAAAATAGAGGGAGCCACTTGTCCCAATTCCTTTGATTATCGTCTACAAATTTGCCTAGATAATTCAGGATTGTTCTGTTCAAACGCTCAACCATGCCATTCGACTGAGGTCGAAGTGGAGTCGTTCGAGTCTTATGGATACCCAAAATACTCATCAAATCATTGAAAATCATAGATTCAAAATTCCGACCTTGGTCAGAATGAATCTCGAGGGGAACTCCGAATCGAGAGACTACATGAACGATTAGTGCTTCTACGATTGTGGATGCCTGATCATCAGGCAGTGCAATCGCTTCAGGCCAACGTGAGAAGTAGTCAGAAATTACTAAGATGTAACGGTTCCCTGAATTAGTTTTTGGTAGTGGACCCAGAATGTCAATAGCAAGTCTCTCGAATGGAAAACCGACATTATAGACTTGTAGTTCTCCCCTGATTCGATTGACAGGTCCGTCTCGACTGAAGCAAACGGAACACTTTTTGCACCAGAGTTCAACGTCCTGTTTGCAAGTTGACCAGAAAAATTTCCTGCGAATTTTTTCAAGCATTTTGTTGACTTTGAAATGACCGGCAGCCGGGGAATCGTGACTCTCAGCAAGGATGTTCGGGATTACCGATTTAGGTACAATTATTTGATAAAGCGTTTGCGTTGAGTCAACAGATTCCCAACGGCGGTAGAGAATGCCATCAATTATTTCTAGAGAATCCCAAACCAATAAATAAATTTTGATACCGTAATCCAAATGTGCGATGTCTTGCCAATCAGGACGTTGATCGCGTTGTTTGTATTCAATCAGAGTTCTCAAAGTGAGGTCCTCAGTTTGAAGTTTACGCCAGTCAAACCTGTCATCAGCAACACAAGTAGTTCGATAAACGTATTTCTTGGTTTCTTCGTTTAGGGAATTGAATTTAGTACATTTTTTGCATGAACATGGGCGTCGAGACAGGCCATCGGCATTGCCATGAAGATGACCGGGTCTGTGTACGATTTCAAAATCGAACCTGAAGAGTGATTCAAGCCATCTGAATACTTGTTGTTCAGGATTTTTGAATGACATGAGCCATGTCAAAGCTGCGTGATCAGTTCGGATCACGAATTTACGCCCCAAGAGATAGTGACTGAAATTTTCAACAGATCTGACAACTGCCAAGAGTTCTCTCCGCGTGACACAATAATTTCTCTCAGATTTGCTCAGACAGTGACTGAAATACGCGATGACCCTCTCCTCATTACTCTGTACTTGAGAAAGTGTAGATCCAATGGCAAACAGTGAAGCATCTGTATCAAGGATGAAATCACAATCGACCATTGGAACTGATAAGATGGGAGCAGAAGTCAAGGTGGATTTCAGTTGATTAAAACTTGTCTGAGCTTCAGGAGACCACTCAAAAGGTGTTTTGTCTTCCGTCAAAATGTGTAAAGGTTTGGCAATGTTAGCGAAACCTCTCACATACTTCCTGTAATAATTGCAGGTTCCAAGGAAGCTTCGAATTTCAGTTTTAGATTGAGGTGTGGGCCAATCCACAATGGCAGAAACTTTCTCGGGTGAACACTTGATTCCTTCTTTTGAGATCAAATGTCCAAGGTAAAGTACCTCTTGTTTGAAGAAAACACACTTTTTTGTATTGACTTTGAGATTGGCAGCGGATAATCTAGAGAATACTAATTCCAAGTTATGCAAATGCTCATTAAAATCTTTTCCGAAGACAATTATGTCGTCGAGAAAAACGCGACAGATTTTGCCAACAATTCCACTGAGAACTCTATTCATGACTCTCACGAAAGTTGCTGGAGCATTACATAACCCAAATGGGAGAATTTTAAATTGCCAAAGTTCATCGCCAATAGCAAATGCGGTTTTCTCTCTGTCATTTGGATCCATTTCAACCTGCCAGTATCCACTCTTTAAATCAATTGTAGAGAACCAAACAGAGCCAGAACTAGCATCAAAAATTTCGTCGTCACGAGGAAGAGGCATAGAATCTTTTTTTGTTACTGAATTCAAAAGACGGTAATCGACACAAAAACGAATTGAATCATCTTTTTTTTTATTCAACACGACCGGTGAGGCCCAAGGACTATGACTAGGTTCAATGACTTTTTGTTGTTTCATGTCTTCCAATAATTCGTATACTTTTTCGCGGTAATGAAAAGGGACTCTTCGTGGATTTTGTTTGATTGGTTGGGGATTTTCTAGGATTATTTTATGTTTAATTCCTTCATAACGGCCCAAATCATTTGAATTCTTTGAAAATGAGGTTTGATATTTCACGAAAAATTGTTCTAGCTCTTTTTGTTCCGTAGAATTTAATAATTGGGCTGAGTTTTCAAATATTTGATTCAAAAATTCAGGAATTACGGTGGACGATTCGAGAGTGTTCATTGAGATGATTTGATTCACGTAAATTGATTTGAGGGGATTGTTGATATCGAATTTCTTGTTGATGACAGATTGGAAATCATTCAACAATCCTGAATTGAAAAGAAAATCTAATCCAAGAATGCAATCACTTTGGATATCAGCAAAAACCACATCTAATTTCATAGAAGAGTTCGCGATAGAAATTGTGACTTGTTTGATAGTTTTGTAAGGAAAATTCTGATTAGAAACAGTATAGATTCTCAGAGGCTTGTTTATATCCGTTAGTTCATCGAGATTATTGTCGAAAACAAGAGGATTTACTAAGGTAATATCAGATGCAGAATCGATAATCATTGAGCATGGACGTTCATTTATTTTTCCTTCAACTGTTAGATTTAAACTCAATTTCTGTTGATGAGATTGTGAATTTTTTATTTCAAAACATCTACGAGAAAGCGGAATTGATCGAGTCAATTCGTCCCCCAACGAATCGACTCTATCTAGTTTTCCGGATTTCTAGGAGTGAAGTTGAAGGGATTGTTTCGATTGGCTTGGTTACTGTTTGAGAATCGATTGAAGTGATTGTTTTGATTCTTGTTGAAATTGCGATTTTGATTCCAATTTCGATTGGGATTTTGAGAGGAATTAGGATTGGAATTTCTATGTGAGTTGTCATTATTGATTTGAGGTTTACATTCATTGGCATAATGTCCATAAATTTTGCATTTATGGCATTGAATGTGTGATTTTCCATTTGTTTGTGGGTGGTATTTATTAGAGAGGACGGAACGTTTGTTCTGGAGGGGGTGATTGTTTGACAGTTTCGAAAATTGTTCTTTGCTCTCTAATAATTCATCTATTGATTGAAATTCGGTTGCTCGTTCTATAGCCGCTTGAAGTGTATCAATGCGATCAAGACGTAATACGCGCTCGAGCTCTTTATTTTCGATCCCATTGATAAATTGACGACAAGCCACGCGATCACGAATGTCTTCAGGGGAATCAAGGTAGGCGAGGCGAACCAGACGTTCAATTTCTTCCGCAAAAGTAAGAAAATTTTCATTTTTCTTACGTTTACGAGAAAGCAATTCATTAAAATAGCTACGAGATAGATGTTTCTCATCGAATTTCTCAGATAAAATGTCAATTAATTTTCGATAGTTATTTAGGTCCGTGGCTGGAAGTTTCTCAACAATGAGTTGTGCTTTCCCGCGGAGGCAAGTAGCTAATTGAGCGGCTTTAACTTCAAGTGACCACCCGTTGCGATTCGCGGCAATTTCGAAATGTTTCTGATATCGTGTCCAAGGGGTTGAACCATCAAAAGTATCAGGTTTGATGCGAGAAATCTTAATTTGAGCATTAGGATAAGCATAAGCATGAGGTAAAGCAAAAGTAGGAAGTTGATGGTTATCTGTTGGTTCAGGATTCTCAGGTGGAACATGAAACAGTGGATTCCATGGTGGGTAGACTGGAGGAAGTGGTGCAGTCGGGTTCCGTAGAGGGGGTCTTGCAGCATATGGAGGACCTGGTGGATGAATTAAGGGATGTGCAGCAGGGTTTGGGATCATCGGTTCCACGAATACAGGTATTGGAGGTATTTGATTCCTTGCGAGATGTTGATGCGGATTCAGATCATCTCGACGGGGTATTGGATTCTCAGGATGACGTTGTTGGGAATTCAATACATAATGTATGGGTACTGGATTCATTGGATTATGTTGGTGAGGGTTCAGCATTCCTTGAAGAGGCACTGGATTCTCTTGAAGAGGTATTGGATTCTCTGGATGATGTTGTTGAGGGTTCAGTACATCTTGGGCAGGTACTGGATTCTGTGGATTACGTTGTTGGGGGTTGGGATCTTCTGCGTCAAGTTCTTGATGGTTTAGAGGATCATCGGGGACATTTGGAGGTGCTTGATTCATTGGGAGATCTCTCAATGCATTTAGTAGATCTTCCCTGGCAGCTCGACGATTTTCTTCCCTCTCTTGGCGGAATTCGTCTCTAATTGCAGTGATGACATTACGAAATTCATTNCCATCGGGGAGATTTGGAGGTGCTTGATTCATTGGGAGATCTCTCAATGCATTTAGTAGATCTTCCCTGGCAGCTCGACGATTTTCTTCCCTCTCTTGGCGGAATTCGTCTCTAATTGCAGTGATGACATTACGAAATTCATTTCGTAAGCGATTTTCTGATTCTCCGAGTTGAGCAGGGGTGACATTCTGTTGTTGAAGTTCTTCGTCAGGCTGAAAATCAAGAGGAACACCAGCAGCAAATGGACCAGGACGAGCGTTCAAATTTTCTTGTAAATCTGCACGTCTCCTTCTCCCTCTCCCCGTCATTATTCATCAAAACGACTCACCCTTAACGCCAGATAATTTTATTTTCCACTATCCCAATTAATCCAGAGAGTTGAGTGTAGATAACTCAATCATGGGTAAGTAATCCTTGTTCCAAATTCGTCGCTCGTGTGGTTCCAATAAATGAATAATTCACATGATGATCTCAATTTGCAAGTGGATTTCTATCCCACTTCTGACACCAATGTTACAAATTGTAGACAATGAATAATTGACACGTTATTAATTATGAATGGGGCGGACAGTTTATTCAAGAAGACTCATTTGACAGTACTCATCGAAAATCCTCATTTATAATAACAGTAGAACATCACTCGATAGTCATCTCTCTGCCAGCTTCATAGACGTTCTTTTTATTGGTTGTTAATTTAGAGATTCGAAGGGGGAAACGTAACAGTATGAACGGAATGTCATTTATGAGAGATCATGTAAAATTCATTATGAATTGTGGTGGCTACGTCTCTGTACAGCGGATCTGTGGTGCTTCCTGTGGAGATATGTTTCATATTCTGCACTTAGCACCTTTACTGAAGAAACTTGTCGGATTTGCAGATGAAGATAAATGCGTAATATTATGCGCCCAAACATATACGTACGAGGGACAGACACCCGCTTCATTATCACGAGGTCTCCCTCAAAGTATGTACGTATACTCGGATGTATGCGAAACCTATATAACCGGTGATGTACACACCCCGCTAATGCATATTGTACCATTAGATATTGATAATTATAAATACGGGGGAATGAAAATCAAGGTATTTTCACCACCACTTTATATACCATTACTACGCACGAACTTTCAAACGATCGAGATAGATATAAGAGATGAGTATGGAGCACCGATACCATTCGAACACGGAACGTTGACTGTGACAGTTAATTTCAAACGCACTGAATAATCACGGATTATGAACACCTACATTTTCGATGAGATTCTACAATCAGGGAGAGGATACAGTACAAGTGACCATGGGGGTATAAGTCGTGTGTACATAGGTAGTGCTAATAAAAAAGGACATGGCATTGGTAGTTTCCTCGGTGGTTTGTTCAGAAGAATACTACCACTACTCAAGCAAGGAGCATCCGCTGTCGGAAGAGAGGCTCTGCGTTCAGGTGTGAATGTCATAGGCGATGTTCTCGAACGTGATATACCTCTGAAAGACTCTCTAAGAAGTCGTGCACGGTAATCAGGCGTCAATTTGAAGAAGAGGGCAGAGGAGAAACCTGATACTTTGATGACTGGTTCTGGATATAACGGTGGGAGTATGTTATCATATCCTCATTTTACGGTCAACCGTACTCCGTGACAGTCTAAACGCCGCAAGTTAACATCTGGAGGAGCCAAGAAGAAGAAACCACGAGTGTCGAAAAAACGCAAGAGGAAAAATACGAAGAAGCCTATAAAAATTAGAGGTCGGAAGAAGAAGAAATCACCCAAATTACGAACAGTGGCAGATATTTTCGCTTAAAACATGGCGTTCTTGCATACTCATGCGTACTCATGCATTCATGTGAGGGTGTGAAAAGTGAACTGGAATTATTTTCTTTACCTCCAACGCAGACAGCCATCGAGTCCTCATATGATGTACACTACAAGCCAATAGCATCACTTGTGGATAACTCACCCATCGAGTTCGATGTACCAGGACAAGGTGATGAGTACATTGACTTAGCTCATACACAGTTATTTTTACGTGTTACGATACCAACATTAGTGACAGAAGAACCCTGTACCTTCGGCTACTATCGGCCCCATCAACAACTTATTACACTCATTATTCGATCAAGTGGATATTTCCTTCAATCAGAAAGCCGTGACGCCTGCCAATAACGCATATGCTTACCGCGCTTATATAGAAACCCTTCTAAATTATGGCGCCGATGCGAAAAACTTGCACCTGAGGAGTGTGTTGTGGTCAGATGATACAGCTGGTAAGATGGATGACGTCGGTGAAGGTAACGAGGGTTTAAGGGTACATAGGGCTTATTTAAGCGATGGGAAAACAATCGATCTCACGGGCCATTTACATTGTGATGTGTTCAATCAGGATCGAGTATTGTTAAATGGTGTAAATATTCATATCCGATTGGTTCATTCAAGAGACAATTTTTGTTTAATGGATAGCACAAATAGCCCATTCACCATTAAAATAACAGAAGCTTCGTTGATCATCCGGAGAATGAAGGTGAGTCCTGGATTATTATTATCCCACCAAAGGGCCTTATCGAAAACAACAGCCAAATACCCTGTTACAAGAGTTGAAGTCAAAAGTGTCTCAATACCATCGGGTGTTCGTGGTCATTCCATAGATAACTTTATAACAGGATAGCTGCCAAAACGCATCATTTTTGGATTTGTCAAGAATCGTGCATTTGTGGGTGATAAAAAATTGAATCCCTTTAACTTTCAACATTTTACTCTGAATCATATATCCTTATATGTGGATGGGCGTCAGATACCATCGAAACCTCTACAGCCAGCGTTTACTGTGAATAATTTATATGTGGAGTCATACCATTCCATCTTCTCAGGCACTGGTATACATTTTCTGAACGATGGTAATGGTGTTCACCGTAGAAATTACCCTCATGGGTATTGTCTCTTCGCATTCGATTTAATACCAGATTTGTCAGCTAACGATAACTCACACTGGAATTTGATACGGAGCGGTAACATGCGCATCGAGGTACGGTTTGATGAAAGCTTAGTTTCAACGATCGACGCTGTAATTTATACTGAGTTTGAAAGTGTCATAGAAATTGACTCAGCGAGACAAGTGACCCTGGACTATGCATAATCATCAAAATATTCGGTATCATGCTCAGCGCATGCGCAGTTATTTTTGCAGTATCAGCAGTTTTCTGAAACAATGGATTTGAATCGCTGTTCAACTGTACAGTTGTGTATGAATATTCAACGTAGAAGGTTGAAAGGAGAGCATAGCAATGGCCTGCAGTAATTCAGATTCGGCAGCAATTATTCATTACGAGGGTTTCATCGGAATCCACGGTACATTCGTTCCAAAAGAAGTGGCGGTGACCTCCACATCCTTCGACATGATAGGACATTGGGTAATTTGTCCTGAATACCAGTATTCTGCGATTCCACCTAATATTCAGAGGATGAACAATCAACTTACAATCACACGTCACGGTATAGATTGATATGAAGGAGAAGCATCTAAATATGTCTATGCATTATCACGAGCCGTTACCAAAGGAATAAAATACGTGTATACCTATGGTTGTGAGCAAACGAAATTCACTGCTGCTCTTCTTACTCGAGATGTTATCAATTTGAAGGGCCACATCAGATCGCCACTATTCGCTTGTACACCAGTAGCTGTTCCATCATGCCTCATACATAGTACATTGAATCACAGAACCTTTATATGTGCTATGCGTCGAGTCCTTCAAATCAAAGCGTGGTTGACTTCGAACGAGGAAGGATTAAAAAGTTTATTCAAAGAGAAATTTCCTGCTGATGAACACAGTACAGATTCTAGAAGCCCTACAGTATATACCGAATCATACAGTCGGTGTATATCCAGCGGACAAGATCCCATCGGCGTGGACGAAACCGACTGCAATAGTAGCGAACACACATGACCACACCCAACCAGGAGAACACTGGATCGCCATCTACGTTGATCGAGATGTTAGAGGATGGTACTTCGACAGCTTCGAACTACCTCCCATCGTGCCCCAGCACGCTGCAAGGCTCCGAAAGAACTGTAAACTCTTCAGGTGCAGCATCCGGCAGCTCCAGCATCATGACTCGAGTATATGTCGACAATACTGTGTACTTTTTCTGCATTGTATGGCTATGTTTGCTACTCCTGAGAAGTTCTATTCGTTATTCACCGATCGATTCATATCTAATGATCGTCTAGTGCGTGAATATCATAATGCATTTATGAAGAAAAAATGTAAGTGTCCCCGAGGGGAAGTTATTTAGTGGCCGCGGTTATAATTGTACGTCGTGGAATCAAAAATGTAAGTAATTTATAAGAAAAATATGTAATTCATGGGGACATTATTTTGGGGAAAATATACATGTAATTAATAACTGAAATTCTGTGTTTATTTCCCCTGTATGATAGCTGCTATGACGCACCCACAGCATTCACAGTCACTCCCACCCCACCACTCGCCCGCGTCGGAGTCGTGCTACTCTGACCGGTGCAGTGGTGGGGTCGGAGTGACTATGGGTGGACTACTTATTGATCACCATACACAGGTCCATACAGAGCACCACCACTTTGCATCGTTGACATACGTCACAATAGTTGACGAAAGACACCACGTCTCTAAACATATTCGGCCAGTAATATGCGGTATAGATACGGCGATACGTTTTGTCGACACCCAAATGGCCTGCTTGGGGAAGATCATGACACTGGGAAGTAGCTTGCTGACGTAACTCCCGCGGAAGTACGAGCTTCCACGCGTCGAGGTCAACCATCTCTAACGTGACAAAGTCAGAGGGTCGATAAGTGTACAACCGACCATCCACGATCTTCCAGTCGAGGAAGAAGTCGGGAGCGCGCTGGACATTCCGGGACTTGCGCGAATACCACTTATCGGTGGAAACAGTGGCAACTTCGATAGTCTCGAAGTCCTCGCTTTCACCCTCGGGTGCGCGGAATAACGCATCAGGGACATGATGGAATGCCCCTTTACGATGGATGATCTTGAAATCATACTTGAGGAGCCCGAGAGCCCATCGAGCGAGTCGACCAGTAGGGTTACGTAGGTTAACCAGCGCAAGCTACTGTGATCTGTGATGACCGTGAAGGAATACCCCTCCAGATAACATCGGAACTTTGTGATGGACCAAATGACCGCAAGATATTTGAGCTCTGTCACGGTATATTTCTTCTCAGCGGAAGTGAGCGCCCTACTTGCGTAGGCGATAACACGTTCCTCGCCGCCAATGACCTGTGTCAGCACGGCACCCAAACCTACCGTACTGGCGTCGGTTTGGAGAGAGAACGGTAACTCGAAATTCGGACAAGCCAACGTCGGTGAGGACGTGAGATGCGTTTTCAGGGCAGCGAAAGCGATGCTTTGGGCCTCCGCCCATTCCGACGTCTGGTTCTTACGCGTCAAGCAGGTAAGAGGCTCCGCAATGGTTGTAAATTGCGGGATAAACCTTCGGTACCACGAAGCCATACCGAGGAAGCGCCGCAACTGTTTCAAATTCCGTGGTTGCGGGAATTCGGGATTCTGGTCAACGACCGGCGGGAGCTCCGGCCGGGGATAAACGACGACATATTAGGCCATGGTGCTTTGACTGCCACGAGCGCGGTCACGCGTTCCCCCAATGCCCACAGCCCACAGGGGACCTCTTTTGCGGACAATGCCCGTTCCGTCTGATAAACACGAACATTTGTCCCACGCACGGTCTCGTCGAGCACCCAGCGGGTGGTCGCTCCACTAACCGTGCAGGCGGCCCAAAAACCCGGTTACCCCAAAAACCTTTAAGGCTCCTGCTGGGCAAGCCCAGCGCACCGCCAAGACGACTCCTCTAAAACAAGGGGATCAGAAATCGGGCCAGTCACGAGCCGGGACCTACAGCGCAGAGAGAACCCGCCATCAGCAGGGCAGAAGCCAAACTAATTCAGCGCCGACCACACAGCCGTCCATCCCTACCACCACCCTAGCTGAGCAGTCTACACCGTCCACAGACGGATATCAGAGGGTGCGACCGGCCCCCAGCTCAGATCTCAGGTTCTTCTGGACACCAGAGGCATCGAGCCCGCCAACCGCCACCGTCAATCCCTGGGCTACAACCAGGAATCCTCAGCAGGGGTACTACTCGACTGCAGCTGCTCAAGCCCCAACTTCAGCGGTGTGGGCCTCGCACTCATACGTGCCTCCATCGGCACCACCAACAGCTGCCCCGCTGCCTCCAACACCAAGCCAGACCATGCCGGCCGTCACACCGGAGATGATGTCCCTCCTCCAGCAACTCGTTAGTCTGCAGCAGCAGGCAGCCGCCCAACAGGCCCCAGCACAGCAGCCTTCCGGGCCTCCAGGAGAACCCCCGGCCAGAGCCTGGGGCACCAGGTATCCTCCCCGTTCTTAAGCGGTGGTACTCGACGACTCGAGTCACAGACCGGGTCCGTTAGATCTTATATTCTTTTTTTTTGTTATTTGTTTTTCCCGATAAGGCTACTAACGGCCGACACCATTTTTGTTATTTAGTTTCTCGAACGAGAACCAAAGAAGTGGACGTAATTTTTTTTTCTTGACCGATCTCTCTAACGGCTGAAAGCCGAAAAGTTTCTGTTTATTATTAGTATCCTTTTGTACTTTTTTTTATCGGCGAGAAAAGCCATGTTTTTTTTTTGTTTGTTCATGTGATAATACTGACAATTATTCTAGTACTTTTTTATTTTTCTATGATCATCTCCGTCAGGTACGGTGGAAGGCGACACGAGAGTAGAATGTTGCTCACAATATATGTAGAGATACATTTTTTTTTTACTTTGAGTCCACTATCCCACTCATCATGTTAGGAGTGCGGCTAAGACTGAATACTTTATATAAGAAATATACTGGTTCTGAGTCCTCATACTTATTTGAGAGTTTTCTTCCGACCACTACCTCAGGGTGTGGGTTCGAGTACCTTCAACAATCCAGGGACGAGCAGAGAAGGACGCCCCCATCATCTACCCAGCCACAGGTCCATCGAGAGCAAGGCACACCCGGATAAGGACAGTCAAAGGAGGGAGTGTAACGAACATGTGGGGATGTCCGTTAGGAACACCACCGAGACCTGAACACAACGACAGGAAAAGTCTATCCGTGACCAATTAAGTAGGGTGAGAGAGAGAGATTTTTGTTTTCCCACTCCGGTGGAGTTTTGAGTATAAGTTATCCCATTCCGATGGAGAAGTTTTGAGTATAAGTTTTCCAATTCCGATGGAGAAGTTTTGAGTATAAGTTTTCCCATTCCGATGGAGAATTTTTGAGTTTCGTTTTCCCATTCTGATGGAGAATTTTTGAGTTTCGTTTTCCCATTCTGATGGAGCATTTTCGGTTTAGTATTTTCCCACTCCGGTGTGGTAAATTTTGATTAGTTCATGATCGATAAATAATTTTTGAGGGCCCATAATTTGATCGAGACGAAGGGCCATATTTAGATTCCATCGGTCTTTTTGTGGGAATAACCCTTTTATAACTCTCGCGGAAATCACATAGGATTAATTGAAATATTAGCGCTCCAGAATTTTAGTTGGATATTACGGGGTAAAATGGGTTCTTTTTTTGAGTTTTGTTGGAAGGTCACTTGGGGTAAGCGCAACCCTTAATCCCGGTGAATTGCCTGGTTGCCTTAGAGTTTCGGGGGGAAACGTTTATTCTATTTTTTTTTGTAAAATAACTATCCGTAATTAATTATTAATTTTGCCTCGTAAATCCCGGAGATTTGATCCGTGAGACGCATCTTAAATTTTTAGGATCGATTGAGCCTCCATCCGCTCTAAAAATAATTTTTAGGAATTAATTTGATTTTATTTGAATTTACGCATTCGAAAATCCCCGAATTTATTCGGTGGCTCCCTCGAGGCTTACACCTCTGAGGAGAAAACGTCTCTACCAATCAGAGCCCAGCGTGGTTGGTCGGAAGTCCCGAGGGCCCGTTGTGCCGCAGCACTGACCTCCGAAATCAGTTGCGCGTTGACCGTCTTCAGTAAGTAGTCGCGTGTGAATTTCTGTGTGCCCATACAACGCAACTGCGCAATCTGGATTATTGTGGGATTATTCTGTAGCTGCAAGGATCCAGGATGGTCCGAAAAGGAAAAAGGACCGTGAAACATCAGAAAACAGTGAGTTTTTTGGTATTTTTCCCCCTAATTTCGAGTCAATTTCAAATGGCGTCTTTTCCCCTTCATGGCAGTATCCCTCGCGTGGCCCTCAACCACGTGCAGTGGTTGATCACCTCCCTTTATTCATACTTGTTGGTCCGAATTTTGCATTTTTTGGGTATTATCCCTTATTCGGTTCTTTTTTTAGTTTTTATTCCGGTTTATCCCCATCATCTTTTGAGATGATTTTGGGGTTTAGTGAGTGTGTTTGTCCAGGATTGGAATTCCTGTCTTTTCCCAGTCGAAATCTGACGATATCCGACGTGGGCTATTTCCTTCTCCCTCGCTCCTATGGCGAGGAGTATCGTTAGTTCATCCTACGTAAAAATTACGTAGAGTTTTTCCCCTCGCGGCACCCCGCTAACGCGCCTACAAGTGGTGGCTATCGCTTTCCGTAAGTGTTCCGTCGTTTAAAATTCCCTCCGGAGGTAAATTAATCCGGAGAGGTCCCCAATGATCCCAAAATTATAATTTTGGTTTCATGGGCTCCGCTAGACCTTCCTGAGCAAATTGGCTTTGAGTTTTTGAAAATTGACTCTGCCGATTTTCCGCTATGGCGAGTTTAGTTTTAGCTAATTTTTATTTCCGTGCGCCGTACAATATGCGTGCACTGGTTAGTTCATTTTCTCGCTCTCTCACTCTCACGGCGATTGGCATACCTTCCCTTCATTTCTCGACATTCTCGAGTATTTCGGGATTAATCGATCATTTTTTATTAAGGTAGCGGAGGCAGTTTCTAATCAGTAGGTAGTACTTGATCACTCGGCTATTTATTTATTAAGTGCGAAGTTTGAGTTGATTTGATCAAGAAGGTAAAACCAACAGTGCAAAGAATAAAATCCCTGCTTTCGCTAGTGATCTCAATTGCGGCAGTGGTACCACTGTAAACTGTCAAAAATAAATGGTAAAAGCGCGCGAACGCGGGAAACGGCTATTTTCGCCGTTTGCTTGTGGAATGAGCTAAGTGTGTACGTGAAGCTTCAGCACTCAAATTTTACCATGTAAGTACCGAATGATCATAAATATGATATAAATCTCAAGTTAAATCTTAGGAGAACAACTCAGAATTATAAAAAATAGATAAAAAAATTATTTTCAATAATTACTGTGGTGATCAATAACTGTCGCCTGAATTCTAACCTGTCGGTATCTGTTGATCGGAAGATTCATGAGTTGTCAGCTCGGATTAATTGAGGCCAACTGACAGTTTTTTAAGAAAATGTCAGTTTAATAATCTGTCAATGTAAATATTCACCTTATCTTTCTCTCATGGTGGTAATTATCGTTGTTGTAACGATGAAAATAGTATCGAAAAATGGTGGGATGCCACGAGTTGATTTTCATTGAATAAATGTGAAATTTAGGCTAAAAACTACCTCTGATTATTTATTAATAATAAAAAAAAAGATTTAATGATCAGTTAGAGATGAAACAAGTAGGAAATTAAGTCATTATTCTCCTCATCCCAATGATCAGAAACTGCCTCCACTCGTGATCAAAAACTACCTCATGCGACTAAATCGTGATCATAAACTACCGCCAAGGCGGAATTTTCTTAATGTTAATTTTTTATTAATTATTTGATATTTGTAGCTCAAAAGTGGATTTTTAATTGATGTTAAATGTCTGTTTTACACTTTAAACGAAGTTTCACTCCGTTTTTATTTGCTGTTTTCTCATTTTTCACCTTAACCTGAGCCCGCAGAGCTTAACTGATCAGAAGCTGCCTCCGCTACCTTATATATTATTGTGAGGGATTTGATGACCTCACCTACGGTCGAGTTAATCGAAGTATTACTGTCGGACTATATAGTAGGCTTTAAAGTATCATTTCCAAGCCAGTATTTGTTATTTAATCAGTTATTGTTATAAACCTTTTTTTTGGTAAGGTCAATTCGAAGAGAAAATCATGTAAATTAATAATTTTTACAAATTTCAAAAGTAAAACACGTAAGGACGATGTCGATTTCTTCTCTTTTTTTGTAGTTCTGACCACCCAATACCCGTCTCCACCTGAAATCCACCCCTCTCTCCACAACCTAGCACACTGAGCGAACCAAGGACCGTTACCTTTCCCCAGAAATCTAGTTTTCTCCCTTTTTGAGTAGATTTTTGAGTTTTTTGAATTAGTTAGAATTAATTTTGTAGGCTCCTCCGGTTTGGTAATTCCGGCTAAAAATTACCCGGCGCCCATAGATTTTTGTCTTTTTGAGTTTAACTAGATAAAGGGGAAGAAGGGCGAAGGTAATAGGCATTTTTGACCCCCATACAAAAATGCCTATTACCTTTGCCCTTCTTCCCCCATGCTTCGTTGACTCGATCCAGGGATCGGAAATCCTCGGTAATAACCGGATAAATCTTATAAAAATACATTCTCAATGAGTTGACTCACTGGAAGGATTGATTGAAATGATTTAGGTTATTAACTCGTTCCTCAATAATAAAAAAATAAAAAATAAAAAAAATGGGAAAGGTCCGCAACCTCTCAAAGATGGAAAGAGAAAAAAAAATCGATTGGAACCGATAAAGTTCCGAAGCGCCACGCCTAAGCGTGGGACCCAATAGGATTCAAAAAAAAAAAAGAAAGAAATTCGACGAGAGTCTCAAACGAGTAGCCGGAAAATTGAATTATTTCCACTTAACTCCACTAATCCAACGTCAAGCCGTGAGGTGAGGACGTAATACATAGTTAATCCAAGTAAAGTCTGGATAAAATCCAAAGACGGCAATATACACTCCGAAGTAAATCACTAAAAACGAAAAAAAAATTCGAGGTCGATAACTCGAAAACTGAACTACTCAGTGTGATTACCGGAAATCGAAAGAGGATCGGAGTAAGGCGAGAGCCTCCTTATATACCACTGGTCCGGGATGGGGGGTTCATCCCCCTCCTAACCGTGGACGAACTCTCCCAAGAGGGGAGGATCCCAAGATATTTCTCCCATAGAGCTGGGAAAATTACGTACAGTAGGGATCACGTGGTCGGTCACATGTTCCCACCTAGCAACAGGCGGTTATCGTTAACCAAAACTCTCAAAAAATTTTCCGCTTGGCTGCTACCAAGAAAACTCGAGACAAATAAAATTCCTTCTTATTTGTCTCGGATTAAACCTAACCGATGACATCATTGTGATGTCACGTAATCCTCAACCTCAACTATCTCTCTCACTCCAAGGAGAATAAATCGGCCTAGTAATAGGCGAAAATTGACATTTTAAGACAAAAGGAACGGAACAATAGGACTCGAGAAAAATAAAATTTCAATACGATGAGATCATCACGAAATCGAAAACTAAGAGGGAAATAAGAATTAAGTCGCAATCTCGAAAAACAAAATTCCGGCGCGATGAGATCATCATGGGATCGAAAAAATAAGAGAGAAATGGAATTAAGTCGCAATTTCGAAGCCTCAACTTGAGTGGGGTCAAATGAAACCCGATACAACAAAATCCCACAAATTCTCAAATTCGTAAAAATTCAAAACGAGAAATTCTTAAAGAAACGCAAAATTCTTAACTAACCAAAAATTTTCGCACCCAATAACCTCGGAGTCCCACGTTGGGCGCCATTTGTAACGTGACATTTTCGTATGGGGGTCAAAAATGCCTATTACCTTCGCCCTTCTTCCCCTTCATCTAGTTAAACTCAAAATGCAAAAAATCTATGGGCGCCAGGTAATTTTTAGCCGGAATTACAAAACCGGAGGAATCTACAAAATCAATTCCAATTAATTCCAAAACCTCAAAAATTTACTCAAAAAGGGAGAAAACTAGATTTCTGGGGAAAGGTAACGGTCCTTGGTTCGCTCAGTGTGCTAGGTTGTGGAGAGAGGGGTGGATTTCAAAACTACAAAAAAAAAAGAGAAGAAATCGACATCGTCCTTACGTGTTTCACTATTGAAATTTGAAAAATTACTTATGAACATGGTTTTCTCTTCGCATTGATCTTACCAAAAAAAAAAGATTCTTAACAATACTGATTAAATAGCAATAAAGAAAATTAAATTGGAAATGATCCGTTGAATTTTACTATGTAATACAGAAATAATATTTTGCTGATTAACTCGACCTCAAGTGAGGTCATCAAATCCCTCATAACATAATATATAAGAAAAATTATCGATTAATCCCGAAATACTCGAGAATGTCGAGAAATGCAGGGAAGGTATGCGAATCCCTGTGAGAGTGAGAGAGCGAGAAAATGAACTCACCAGTGCACGCATAGTGTACGGCGGAAGAAAATAAAAATTAGCTAAAACTAAACTCTCCGTAGCGGAAAATCGGTAGAGTCAATTTTCAAAAACTCAAAGCCAATTTGCTCGGGAAGGTCTAGCGAAGCCCATGAAACCAAAATTATAATTTTGGGATCATTGGGAACCTCTCCGGATTAATTTACCTCCGGAGGGAATTTTAAACGACGGAACACTTACGGGAAGCGAGAGCCACCACTCGTCGTGATCCTGAAACTAGCGGCCGCGACTGGCGGCCGATCAGGGCCGTAGCATAGTTTTTTCACAAAGTTTATTTCAATGGTTTTTATTTCTAATTATCATGATAATCCAATAGATAATTAGTATTCATTGTAATGAATGATGATTAATTCATTCATCAATAATGAATTGATTATTATTGATAATAATAATTTTTATTTTTCCTTTTTTTTTCTATATTTGCGTTTTTGTAATTTTTGTCATTCGCCGCGGTGGGGGTTGGCGGAGGGGGGGGGGAAGTTTGATTATCGTGTTACATCAATAGATAATGGTTGTTCATTATGATGGATGATAATTAATTAATTAATTATTATTAATAATGTCAATTATTATTAATTTTTTTTTTGCCTTCTCTCAATTTAATGCGTGTGTGGTGGTCGGCGGGGGGAGAAGAGAGAGGGAGTCGAATTATTGTGATAAATCAATCGATAATTTTTATTTGTTATGATGAATTATAATAAATAATTGATTATTATTGATAATATTGATTATTATTATTGTTTTTTATTTTCTTTTTTTTCCGTTTTCTCATGTAACGCGGTGATTAAGGTGATCGGGGGGGGGGGGGATTATTGTGATACATCAGACGATA
>NW_021681253.1:48786-70787 GCF_001412515.2 Diachasma alloeum | reverse complement strand
GGATTATTGTGATACATCAGACGATACTTGTTGTTTGGCGTCATGAATGGTAATAATTATTATTCGATTAATTGATTATTGTTAATAGAAATTATTATTATTTTTTAATTTTTTGGTTTTTTTTTGCCTTTCAGTTTAATGCGCGGGTGGGGGTTGAGGGGAAGGGGGGATCTGATGATTGTGATACATCAATCGACAATTGTTTTTCGTGATGATTGATGATGATTAATTGTTTAATTGATTGATTATTATTAATAATACAAATTATTATTACTTTTTTTCGCCTTTTTTGAATTTAATGCGCGAGTGGTGGTTGGGGGGAGGGAGGGAGGAAGGAGGGGGGTCTGATTATTGTGATGAATCAATCGATAATTGTCATTTGTTATGATGAATTATAATAATGAACTGATTATTATTGATCATATTAATTACTATTATTACTTACTATTTTCTTCTTTCATGGGGCGCTAGTGTGCTAGCAAAGTAGACAGTCGTGTTTCTACGGAGTGCAGTTTTGTGAAGCTTCAACTGTAGCAAAGAGTCTTGATTTTAAACATTTGAAGGATTAGTGTTGTTTTTTGTCTTGGGCTGCTTCTTCTGAGCCATAAATCGTTACTATCCGTGATGGAAAGGTGTGCATTGTACTCAAGCAAAGGATTGGGATATAATACAGGTTAAGTAACGATGTACGGTGGTTGATACGAGCATGCCTGTTACGCAAGATGATGCGAACTCAATCGATCACAATATTGATAATCGTGGAAAATCGACCAATAGTGACATCCTGCAGTCGTTAATTAAACCCTCTAAGCTAAACAGAATTCGACAACAGCTGACCAGCCCTGGTGCACATGGGACGTCATCACACAAAGTAAACAATCAAACCCCAACCGCTAATAGAGTGGGAGCTCCCACGAATGTCGTTCGTCTGGGGAAAAAAGAAATTGAGAGAAATCAAATAGGAATAGCTGAATACTTGGGGAACTCCACGAAAAAAAGGAAAGAGTTAAGTGAAACAAGTGACAGTGAAACCGAGCTAGAGAGGTCCCCAAAGAAAAGTAAATCAGGGGCTGCGTCTCTGGAGTCATCCCACTCCCCTAAGATCTCCACTCAAGTCGAAGGTGACACCAGTACAATGGACGATCTTGAGTCACCAGTCGTCAAGGCCATTATGGGAAAATTTAAAGAAATACAGGATGAGATAAAGGATGCTAGAGAAAATCACTCTCTTCAATTAGTCAAATTGGAGCAGTCAATTAATTCTAGATTCGAGGGACAAGACAAGAGGCTATGTGCATTGGAAACACAAATGACGGAGGTTACAAAGGAGCAGATGAAGCGTGACAACAAGGGTTGTAGCCCTGGAGGAAAACAGTGTTGGGGGTGTAGGGGTCCCACCGAATGACCATCTGTTAAGTTGGCTTAGTAAGACCACTGAAAGACTTGAATCTATGGAAAAGGCTGGGAAAAAATTACACATTGTGATCAGAGGACTGGATGTAAATACTGATGATCATACCAACGTAGTTGTTGAGTTTCTCACCAAATATTTCAAGATCGAAAAAGTGAGAGAGGAAATTGGAGAGGTCTCCATCATTGGCAAAGAAGGTCTTCAATTTGTGTTAGTGAGTTTGAAGAATTTTGAGGTTAAAAAGACAATTTTAAGGCTGAAATGCAAGTGCCTCAAAGATGTACCTGTTTTCATTGACCCAGAATGGGCTGTGTTAGAGAGGGAGATTGCCTGGAGAGCTAGACAATTTGCCAAAACTCAAGTGGAGGATGGGTATCAGGCGAAGGCGGGCTACAAAAGTGTTCGAGTTGAAAAAAGCTCTGGTGATCGAGAGTTGTATATATGGAATCAGGCAACTGGCACTTTTATTAAGGACCAAATCAAACAAAAAATCAAAGAACCGAGTACGAACCCCGATAATGTGAGTACTCTGGGTAGACCTGGTCAGAAAAAATCCTAATGCTTTTGACGTCATTTGGTGCTCTTTTGTTCTCTCGTTACACTTTTTAGGCCCTGTTTGTTTATTGGAATTGTCATGGAGCTAGTAATTTGTGGGAGGCCGGTGACCTCCTGGGGAGTGCATCGGTGATCGGGATTTCGGAAACCTGGCTAGAGGAAGAGCCTCAATTTATTCCGCACTGGATTGTTTCTAAGTACTCCTGTATCTGGAGTCATGCGAGGAGAGGAGTGGAGCGGAGTAGGGGGAGAGGATCTGGAGGCCTGGCTTTGTTTCTGAGCAAAGATTACGAGGTGTCCACGTTAGACATCTCTAGTTGGTGGATTTTTGCTCGTATACGATCCCAGAAGTCTGTTCTCACGGTTGGTGTTGTTTACATCCCCCCTACCAGAGACTGGAGCAGTATGTGGCTGTTATTGATTTTCTGAGGGCCACCCTGGGTGGCATCATCGTCAGATATGGAAGTGACCCCGTATTCATTGGTGGTGATTTTAATGGGAGGATAGGGCACTTCATTGATGCTGTTCCGGAGCCGCTTGTCGAAGACTCAATGGTGCTAAGTGTTCGTGAGTGTATTGACCAAGAAGTGACCAAAGAGGGTCGAGCGCTAGTGGGAATGATGAATGAATTGGGTTTGTTTGTAATGAATGGCAGAATCCCAGGGGACTGTCCTGGGCAATTAACTTTCAGTAATCACCTCGGTGTTAGTACTGTTGATTTGTGCTGGGTAAACGCTTTTGCTCTTGCTCTTGTTCATGGCATGGTGGTCCTTGACGACCATTTCACCTCTGATCACTTTCCAGTCCTGCTCTCTATTTTTTGTCCAGATTTTAATATGGAAGTTATCTCAATTGGTTCCCGTGTCTCCACGGAGAGACTGAAATGGCTACCGGACAGAGGACAGGAGTTTGCACAGGGGCTGGAGCGTTTATTCACTGATAACTTGCCTGATGACATGATTGGTCTTGACCAAAGGAGTCAGTTTCTGGAAAATTCAATGATCTCTTGCGCTAGAGAGGCTGATATGTTGATCGTTAGCAATGCGAGAAGTAGTAAATCGAGTCAGGGTTCTGGACGGAATAAAAAATGGATAGACTCTGAGGTGCGTGAGTTCAAATCCCAAACAAATAGGGCTTGGAAGGTTTTTAAAGAGAATAAGCCAAATGGCGATAAGATATCGGATGTTTTGTTACTAGGGGAGTTTCATGGGAAAAAGAGGGAGCTTAAGGCACTAATTGATTCGAAGAGAAAAATGTTTTTTAATTAATTGAGCAGGAAAATTGCAAATGTTAAAAATATTATTGAATTTTGGAGAACTGTGAAAGAGGTATGCTATAATTATTCAGGGAGCGTTGAGATTTCAAAGGAGATATGGGAGGATTTTTATGAAAAGCTTTATCCACCACGTATCTGGTGTGAGACTCTGTTTGCTGATGCTAGGCATCCGTTCTTAGATAATAATTTTACGCTACATGAATTGTCTTGTGCCCTTAAATCTTCCAAGAATAACAAGGCTCCAGGGCCAGAATCAATCGCTAATGAATTTTGGAAGGCTGTGCCTCAAAATGTACAATGTTTTATACTAGATTTATTCAATGAAATTATGGAGGTTGGTTCTGTCCCGGATTCTTGGCCTCGCGTGGCATTATCAATGCTCCATAAAAAAGGGCCCAAAGAAGACCCGAACAATTATCGTGGCATTGCACTGACCAATTGCATTCTCAAGATCTTTACCAAAATTTTAGCAGGGCGTATCGAGAGTTGGATGGAAGCATCTAAGATTCTTCCAGAATCCCAGGCGGGTTTTAGAAGAGGAAGAGGCTGTGAGGGCCAAATTTTTTCATTGATGACAACAATTCAAATGCAGCTCAGGATACCTGGTAATTCAGTGTATGCTATTTTCATTGATTTTCGAAGAGCATTCGATTCGGTCCCTTACAGCCTCTTATGGTCAAAACTGTATAGTATTGGACTGAGTGCTAGGATTCTAAAGGTTCTTATTGACATCTATAATAAAGCAGTGGCATATGTTGAATTAAAGGGGGACTGTACTAAGAACTTCGACATTACTGAGGGGGTTTTGCAGGGAGAGATACTGAGCCCCTTGCTCTTCATCCTATTCGTCTCAGACTTTGAAACATTTTTCAGGGAGAAAGGCTTCAGAGGGCTCAGTATCGATGCCGAGCATGACCTCCTCATGCCAACTTACGCAGATGACACTGCTATCTTGTGTCATGGTCCTCAGGATGTACGAAATAAACTTCGTGCTCTTGAGGAATATTGTACACTGAATGGGCTAGTTGTTAACACGGCTAAAATAAAAGTTCTCCCTCTTAGAGTTAGTGCCAGAATTCATAGGGCGGAGAGAACGGCATTTAGTTATGCTGACAATTTAATTGAAACTGTAAAGTCTTACGAATATTTGGGGGTGTTATTAGAAAGTAATCTGAGAGACAGACATACTGTAGATCATGCAATTATAAAAGCTAAATCTGCCATTGGGGTTTCGAAATCGATTCTTATTAAAACGAACTCTGATGCCTGGTGCACAAAACTAAAGCTTTTTGAGAGTGTGGTTTCACCAACGTTACTCTATGCAGTAGCATCATGGGGTCTTGGGCACTTCGATCAGATAGAAAAAATTCAGAATGATTTTTATAAACAAATTTTGTTGCTTCCAATCAATACTCCCGGATACGCGATTAGAATGGAACTTGGTCTGAGGTGTCTGGCTGTCAGGGCTCTGGAGCTCACCATTAACTGGGTAATCAAGGTGCTCAGGATGGAGCCTAATCGACTCCCTCTGATTTGCTGGCATCGTCTAGTTTATCTTCTTGACAAACCCTCAAACAGTGTGGAGTGCAATTGGTTATTGAGACTGAAGAACATACTTGATGAGATTGATATGTCCTTCCTTTGTTTCTGTATTGATCCTGAGGTCTGGTGCCTCAACCAGGGGAAAGTTCTGTCTAGATTTAATGATAATATGAGAGCCCAGGACTACTTGAGGCACGCTGAGAGTAGCTCATTACAATTCAATATTTACCGCGATTTCTCAACTAAAACCCCTAGATATGTGTTATTACGCTGCCCAATGGCTTATGCCCGTACGATTGCACAAATTCGTCTGTCTAATGTTCACTCGTGTAGACTTTTGTATCACAAAAAAATCTACAAGCTTGAACCCCAAAAATATTGTAAACTCTGCGATTTTGGCCTGGAAAGCTTTAAACATGTAATTATCAGTTGTCCATACTATCATGCCCTGAGAGTGGCCCACTTTAATGATGTTATATCCACTAGATTCGAGCAAGACTGGCTGGCCACTCTTTTAGACATTAAGAATCCTAAGCAATTAAAATAACTAGTCTTCTTTATTACTGAAGCGCTGGAATTCAGGGACCGAATGCTAAGCATGGAATAGAGAAATGAATGTCGATAACCGAACTTTCGTTGTTTTGCTTGTGCTCCTTCTCTCTGCAGGCACGGCTGTTTATTATTTTTAAGATCTAACAATGTATTATTAACTACCCCCCCCCCCCGTAATGTGAGTGTCTTTTATCAATGTAAACTCACGCAGGCACGTATCTTAAATAAATAAAAATAAATAAATTAACAGTGATTAATTAACGTGGAAATTGATATCTCATTCAGATTATTTTTTCAAGTTCATTTGAATGAAGTAGAAATAATAAATATTTACATACAATTACGTTTTTAATTNTTTTTTCGCTGAAACTCGTGAAATATATTCTCTCATCAGTGATTCATCTGATGATCAATATTTTATGATGAATCAAGAAATTCACACCATTTTTTTTTTATTCGAAAGTTACGTTCGGAGCACTTGTCAACATTGGGAGGGGACTGAGTGGACTTGGACCCATCGAAAATTGCTGAAACTCGTAAAATATATTATATATAAAATATATAGGTCGTCATTGTGTATATGAGTAACATAAACAAAATGAGAGAGGTTGAACGTAAAAGGAATACTTGGAAATGTGCAGCAGTTTGAAGGGAAATCTAGATTTCTTATGTTCAATACTTAAGTTGATTGAGTTATTATGCTTTTTCTGATGAACTGGATGGAGTTGTTGAGACTTGTCTCAATTTCTGGGGATTTTTGGAATTCTTTTATGATTGAGATTCAATAGAAATGCCGACTTAACTCAAGTTAATAACGAAGCATGAAATATTTGGTTGGAATACAATTTGAAACGGTTTTGATTCATGTCAGGAAAAGCTTCGACTCAAGTATTGCTGAGTCAGAGTCAAGTGCAGATACACCTGAATCAAGGGCGATGCCGTCTACCCTCAATTTTCACAAATTTTCCTCCGAGAATTGAAAATACTCGGATCAAGTACAAGACGAGTCTTGACTCAAGTTCCAAATGTATTGAATCAAGAATGGAAACGATCTGGATAAACGTTCCATCTACTTGACTCATTTAGGAGAGAGAAGTGTCGTCAATCAGTAATTTCTATCAATTATATTACAGCCTGTGATCTCCGCATTCTGCGTTACCCAGGGCTAACGACGGGGACGTAGCGGATAATTAGCCCCATTATTTTTTTTTTCATTTTCTTTAATTTTTTAATTTTTTTCTTCATTTTTTGAATTTTTTTCATGTTTTTTGCATTTTCTTCAATTTTTTCATTTTTTTTTTATTTTTCATTTTTTCGGTTCACAACTTCTCCAGTCGACAGCCTAATCACCCCACAAATTCCTCAGACTCTGCTATCCCCACACGTCCAATGCCCTTCTCCAATAAACAGCTGTCATCGAATTCCCAGTGTATTCAGTTGTTTTCAACTTGTATTCACTGTATTCCACTTCTTCACCACATCGGCACTTACAGAGCACTGCATTATTATTACCCGTCCATGACTCTTCCCCTGATCCTCTTCGTTAGCCTCACGCTATCTCCATCCTCGGTGTGGAACTCCAGCTTGTTGAATCTCTTCTCCTATAGCCAGCACTCCTTTATTCTTCTCTAAATATGCTGTATCCTCGATTGACAGTTCCCAATATATCCTAATCGTTCAAACACAGCGTTGCAACATCCGCATGTGGCTCGTCTTCTATGTTAACCTCACTGTCCCAATTCAGCAGGCGTCACTAACTCCTCATCGCCAACCATTTCAGAAAACTATCAAAAACTCCTCTAACTCTCCAATTTCTCCTGACTAGTCCACCACCTGTCACGAGCATCACGGTTGAGGAGGGTTTATCTCAACAAATTAGAGCAATACTCCAAAGTTGTCGAGAATCCTCTCGGTGGTGTGTTGTCCACTGCGAGTGGTTGTGTGGCTACCCTCTTACGCCCAGTGAATGAGTCAAGCAATTCCTGATGAATTGTCATACGTTGAGCACTCTCAGCGTCTTCAGCCACCGGATCTTCCATGATTACTCGGGAGATTCCCGCTCGAGCAAAGAGAGTGTCTTCGTGATCAAATTCGATTGGCAATGAAGTACAAGTGATGTACATCCAGAGGCAGGCATGAACTCCACAACTTACGTTGTCGTCTTGATGCGGTACGTCGGTCAGCCAGTGATAACTCCATTGCGGAGTACTTTCTGCCATTTCTGGATGGAAAATGTTCACTAAGTCCAAAACAGCATGAAAGAGATGGATAGATCCAAGTCTTCGACGCATTGAGTCTATCAGCACAAGCATATGACCCTTCGTATCGACTATCATCAGAACCCAGTGATGTGCTTCCAGTAGATGGAGCGGCACAATCCAATATTCTGCGTCAGAAAGCCGACAACGGACGAGGTACCTCTTGAATCCGTCATTCAACTTACCCAATATTAGGTTGCCGGTCACCAGAGTGTCAAGAAACACGACCTTGGCTTTTCCATTCACGCGAGCTCTCGCTACCATCATCGCAGCAAAGATGTTCAGGATATTATCGTCTAGATCTCTGCCTGGTTGCCGCGATAACACATCATGCTTATCCAGTGCGAAGCCCCTGATACTCATATGCGTTTTTTCGAAACCTTCTGGATAAGTTGCTGTACGCGAAAAGAGAACTTCTCGTGCATTAGCGACATTCAGTCGACGTAAACGTGACTGTAGGTCAAGTTCATCATCCTCGTCTTCCCTACACTGAAACCTTGAACTTTCATCACTGTCTTTATTCATGTTCTCATTCTCTGATCTTCCATTCACTTCATCGTTCATTTCCTCAGGGTCCAATTCTCCATCGCATCCGTCGCCCATATTGTCAGGCTCTGATGGTACCTCATCTTCGTCGTTGAGATCCACATGTTCCATAACATCCCTCTCGATACTTTCACTTCATGTGCTCGTCTCATCATCACCTTCAGCATCCACTTTGGTCTCCTTCGATGAAGTTTTGTCTCTTGTCACTATTTTGGGATAGACGAAATGAACGTTTTTGCCTTTGCCCCTTCTAGGTTTATACCTCTGCCAAAATTCTTCTGCAGTCTCATCAGTACGTTCTTGGGGAAGGATTTTAGGTTTTAGCTTTTGGCGTTCTGTTTCAAGGGAATAGTCACGATCTATCAGGCGATTGGCTAGCAACTTTTCTTGTTGCTGAACAAACCGTGCTGCGAGCATCTTCTTCTCCCCTGGATAAAGCAACCTCTTGACCAATTTGTGTCAATTTTCTATGGAACTCGTTGAATCTCTAAGAATGTTGAATTTTTTAATCACAAGAGCAGACCACAGAGGGTAATATGGCATCCAAGTATTCAATAAATACAGTATAAACTGGGGATAGTAATATTCACAGGTTTCAGCATTGGCACAGGGGTGATCCTCCAATAATTTGTTGTATAGTTTGAGGAATTCCTCATAATACAAGGAGTCCTTTACCTTGACACCCGGAAATTCATCTCCATCCGAAGATTCATCCTCTTCTGAGGTCTCTGTTGCGCGTTCGGCTTCTTGGTTCAATGGGGCAAACTCACTCAGGAGACGAATATGTGTGTTACGCTCCTCGCTGGTCATGTCCAGCATGAATATTTTCACCATTAGTGTGAAAATATCTTTTGCTTTGTCCAAGCTATCACTATGGATCAACAGAGTCAAACCTCGACTCATGATCGAATAAATGAGATCTTTTGGTTTCAAACCAAGACTGATCATTTTTCTCTGACCCGTTCTCAACATATGAGTTGAGCATATGTGTAAAACTGTGCGTAAGAAGTGGAAGAACTCAGCACGATAGATGATGTTGATGTAATCAATCAGTGATAATTTGTTAAGAGCAATACATGCCGCTTGTAACAATGCCAAACTGAAATCCGACTCCAACTTATTAATTAAAGGATTACGTGCCGACATTAAATTAAGACAGTATTCAAGTTGCATCAGGAATGCTGTCAAATGTGGAACTGATTGACCAGCGCTGACGAATTCCGCAACCGGAAATGGACCTTTCCCATTTTTACCAGGAAAAACAATGGTGTAGTAATAGATTGGTTTCGTTTCACCTGGAAGTTTGTTGACAATCGTCCCAGTTGAATCCCAATAGCAAAAAACCGTTCCTACGGATTCTGATAATAGGACTTTCAGCTGCGCCTCGGTGAAGCAGGAAACGTAAAATGGTTTCAGTGAAATCTGTTGAATAAAATTATTGAACTGTTTGCCGAGCCAAGTCACTTCGTATTCCTTCACCAATCTGACGAGGAATTCCATTAGATCTCGACTCAAATCGTCTTTACATTTGTCGTCGCTATGTATCTTTTGTAACAGCATCAAATTCGGATTATCATTAAGATTACCCTGACTCAATTGTGGAACATTCCCCGGATTCATTGATTCCAATCTTTTCTTGTACGCTGATTTGCCTCTCATCTTATCAGCAACTGCATCCCTATTCACACCACAGATAAATCTCCTATGTCCATGTCCTGTGATGTGTTGAAATTCTCCACTATACGATACGGAAACATCGTGAGCCGTATACGGCTCAGATATTTTCGACTTACAAGTAAACTTATACGCCCTACAATTCTCATGTTTGCAACTGGCTGCTGCCTGGAAGTAATTTTTATTTTTCCCTCCATCTTCATAACACTTATTCCAACCAAAACTCAAAACACAATAAGGATAAACCTTTGCGAATTCGATGTTGAAGGCATCTGTCCATTTGTCTCTGGGGATCCGTCTCAGACGCAAATTCCCAGTCCAATATTTCGCCCAAAATTCAGCTTGCAATATGATGGGAGGTCCTTTGAGTGTTGTTGCTTTGTTAAGACGCTTAATTTTTTTCTTCGTTCGTGTGAATTTCGTTGGAGTTTTCTTTGGCACAGTGCTAGGTGTTTCCGAAGAACCAGATGAATCGGAGAGTTCTGATATGGCAGTAGGGATGTCGCTAGTTGTTGGCTCGATGGAATCAACTTCATTGGTCTTGGGAGAGGATGATTCTCCAAATACTTCGTAATCAAATATACGAGGGAAATTTCCCAAAATCTCATCATCACTAACATCTATTGAGAAATCAATTGATTCATCGGGTTCTAACTCATCGAGAAGAACATCAGGATAGACTGGATTGTCTGGGGAAAGTGGTGTCGATGAGTGAGATGGAAATTCTGTATCAGGATCCTTAGGATCCTTTGTAACTTCCACGGATGGATTGGACTTCTCTATAATATTCTTAATCAATGTTTCGTTATTACGTAATTTCAGGAAACATTTATGAGCGTAATTGTCGATAGTTCTCTGGATTACATTTGGAAGAATAACTTTCAAAATATCCCGACAAATGGATTTCCATATTGCATTTTTCGATTGGTACGATGATTGCAGTAAGGTTTTTATGGTGTCGTTCACATCCTTACTTCCATAACGGATCACAATGGCCTGCGCCACCATATCATTGGTAATAGTGATTGATACCTTCACCATATTGGAAATTACGTCGGAACAATAACACTAAACTACACGCAGCCTCGTAAACCACAACAAACAAAATCCGAAATCTTAATTTTAGGATGATAATGTGAAACAACAACTATTTTTCCAGTAGAAAAAGCGAGAAAGGGGAATCAATAATGTACGTGAATATTGATAGTCTCGATGATACTATTTATTACTCCTAAAACTCTTCACCGCCTGACGCGAGCTCCGAAGAAGAAACAAAAAAATATAATTATAATCTCGATGAAAACTCCGCACTGTCTAACGAGTTGAAAAAAAAATTATTATTATAAATAATAATAATTATTTTTATTCTTGTTGTTAATTATCTTGGAAATAAGGAATGCGGTCCAATAAAACGCAGATTTTATACTTTTTCGTTTCACTATACTACACAGAAGGCCACTTGCGTGGCCAATATAGCAAATAGCGTGGTTTTCGCTGGGTACCTAAACTTTTCCAGATTTATAAAAATTTAATACAAAATAAAATTGAATAAATCTGAAATAAAAGAAACTGTGTTCTACGTCCCTAAGGCAAAAGACAAGGTAAATAAGGGAGTGAAAAAAAAAACATAAAAATGATCAAAAAAAAACATGCCGCCATTTTTTTCTAACTTTCCGGGATAGGGAAGTTATTGTAATCACCCCGAAAATCGAAAATTGATTTTTCACCATATCTCCACGTTTCAAGGTCTTTCTAATGTTCCTAGACTATTTTTAACAAAATGTCTGTCTGTGTGTGTGTGTTACTGGGTATGTATGTGGTCAAAATTTACGTCAACGATTTCTCGTGAACGGATAATCCGATTTGCTTTTTTCTTTTTTCAATCGATGCGTCTTCAGCTAACTTAGAGAGGATTAGCTTTTGGCTGGAATCGATCGAATAGTTTTTTAGGTTTTTCAAAAAAACAAAAAACAAAGACTAAATTTGAAAAAAAAAATTATGGTATATATTGGGGTTTGAAAACCGGGAAGTTTTTGTTGTGAACCTCAATGGGTCACTCCCGTTTTAACGCACCCCCATTTGGGAGCGAGCTTGCGAGCGACCAACAATATTGTGTAGACCAGCCGCACCCCTAGTTTTTTTTTTTTTCTAAGGAGAAACATGAGTTACTGAGTTAACTCTCAAAGAATGTGAGAATCGAGTGAAACATACAGGGATTGTAGTACATTATGTCCTTGTGGATAGAGCAACATTCCCGAGGAATTTTCGGAAGAAATTACGATCTCTTTGATGAGAGGCACATTCGAACAATTTTCACCTATTTCTTTAGTTTAAGAGAAACCCAATAACTGAACGGCCTTATACCTGAGGAGCCCACTCTACTTCTCACCATTTTGTAGTAGTGTTCATGTGCAGTCCTGTTACATACTCCCATGGCACAGTACTGTGCTGATAGATCCCCCACACCCTTCACACCCACATGTTTCGTGACTCTTCCGAGGCAATGGGTTGATTCGACTCAAAATATATCTAATAATAATAATAATTTATTTCTTCTGTACATAAATTTCTTTTTTTGTACATTAAATGTGCACTTGGGGGGGGGGGAGGAGTAAACACCACGGGCCAATGAATGGACTAACACTAAGGTATATAAATTTAGATTCAGAAAATCACAGCCTGTGTCCACTTAATTTCACTGGTTTGATCCTGGTGATTCAGTTCCCTCGCTCCGCCGCCATCACATTTTCCGACTCCATCTTCACTGGAAGCTTTTCAAACTCTCTGACAAAGAGGCAAATCTCTGTGCATGGGTGGCCTTTGAGCCGCGTGACCAGGGCTCTAGTCCAGTCCCCGTCCGAGACACTTCGTATTTCGAATGCCTCCACGGCTTCCACCGCCTCTTCACTCACTCGAGCTCTCACTTCCTGATATTGGAAGATATGTTCCAGTGATTCTTCTTCCCTTTTACATGCTCTGCATCTGGTATCACTGTACCCTTTCCGTGTGTTCTTCCCCACACTCCCACATCTCAACCGTGCCCACTGTTCTTTGTCCTTACCTGGGATTTTTCTGTCCCTCCAGTATCTTTCCTGCTCGGGATGCTCTTTCAGTGATCTGTACTGCCTGCAGTATTGCGATGCGTCTGCACCAGCCCAGCCTCTTTGAATGTCTTGATCAGTGAGTGTTTCGAGGTTGGATTCCAATTTCTCTTTCGTAGCTTCCCAGGTTTCTTCCCTATCATTTCTTATCAGTTGTTCCCAGATCTATTGTGCCGTACCACCGTCCCCAACATTGTTGAAGGCATTGCTCATCGTTCTCCCCCACCTATCTGGGTTCCCATTTACGATATTCCTGAGAATCTCTTTCAAACACCTTTTTGGCCATCTATCCTCTTTCATTTGTAGAATTTGGAGTAAGTACCTGTTCACTCTTTTAGAAGCCTCCACTTCCACACTCCTTCCCGCTTCCAGCTTCCAGATGTAATCGGGCGTGTTCACGTTCATCCCCAGTGCCATTTTCACGAATCTTCCCTGGAGCCTTTCCACTGTCTCGTGCCTCTTCCACCCCCAGACCTCAATGCCATAGAAACAGGCCGCCTTGGCCAGGGTGTCATAAAGGTACAGTCTACCTCCTAACGAGTTGATGCCCGTTCTCTTCAAGAGCCCCCAACATGCTTTCCTGAAGACCATGATCTTTGTCTTGAGTACGTTGATCTCCGTGTTGTTCATCTTTGCGTATCTTTCCGTGGCTCTTATCATTTCTGCTAGACTCTCTGCTATTTCCGCCACCAGAGCTATGTCGTCAGCATATTTAAGCGCAAATATCTTTGTTCTTCCCATTATCGTACCTCCCGTGTTGCTTTTCTCCCATTTTTCATCAATATCGTCCAGGAAGATGCAAAAGAGTACCGGGCTGAGGGGGCAACCCTTTCGTACACCTTTCCCTGTCCTGAAGCGGCTGGATGAACCTTTCCCTGTGATTATGTCGTTTCGCGTCTCCTTGTAGATTCCTTTAATCATCCGGTGCATCTGTCCTTTTATGCCAATGTCTTCCAGCTTTTTCATCAACTTGTCCCTGTCAATCAGGTCAAAGGCCGCTCTAAAGTCAATGAAACAGGTGTATAGTTTCCCTCTTTTTTTCTTTAGTCTGTTCTCTATCAGCGCATTTAGGACAAACACGTGGTCTCTCGTGCCCCTCCTTGACCTGAAGCCTGCTTGACTTTCCCTTAGCTTCTTCCCTTTCTCTATCCATGCCGTTATTCTAGCTGCCATTATTTGTGTCAGGACTTTGTACCCCATGTCTAACAGCGAGATACCACGGTAGTTTTTCGCCAGGTTCTCGTCCCCGGCCTTGTGTATCGGGTATATTCTTGCCAGTTTTCAGTCTTCCGGTATCTTTCCCTCTTTCCAGCAAAGTCTGACAATTTCTAGGAGTTCTCTCAACAGATCTTCGGGTAGGTTTTTCAGAAACTCACCCTTGACGCCGTCTTCTCCAGGCGCCTTTCCTTTTCGCAATTTGATAAGCGCACTCTTAAACTCGCCTTCCGTAATCTCTCCATTCAGGTTGTTTGTTTCGCTGTCATTTTCTGTTTCCGCCGCTTCTCTTGGGCCTTCTCCTTCCAATTCTTCCCCTAATTCAGCATTCTCTGGGTCTTCATCTTCCTCTGCTCCCAGCAGTTGCTTGAAGTGTTTCAGCCAGTCTTCTTCATTGATTTCCTTGCCTGGTGTCTTTCTTATCCTTGGCCTAAATTCGTTGATCCTTTTCCACAGCTGAGCCATGTTTTTGCTTCTCCTTATTTCCTCCCATTTTTGCTCATACCAGTCTTGTTTTTTCTGTGTGTATGTCTCGAGCCTTGTCCGTCTGGCTTCCACATACCTCAGTCTGGACTCTTCGCTTTTTTCCTTGAGATGTACCTTCAGGGCACGCCACATTGTTCTCCTGGCTGCGCGGCATTCTTCATCAAACCAGGTTTGTGGTTTTCCTCCAGCCCTACTTATCTTCACCATTTTGTTTTCCTCTGCTGCTTGCCAGATGGTTTCCCTGAGCATCTTCCAGCGCTCGTCGAGTCCCGATATCCTCTCTCCTTCCTGCCATTTCCCCGAAGCAGACTTTTGATACTCCTCCTTTCCTCCATCTCTCCAGACTAATTTCTCTTGCGGCAGGCCATCTGGGTCTATCGAATCTCCCCTTCGTGGCGGTATCGACGTGGTTATGGCCAGCTGTAGAGCTATCGCCATGTGATCTAAGTTCAGTCTAGGGATGACCTTCATTTCGTTAATTGTATCCTGGAATTCCGGGTTGTTGGTGATCACCAAGTCAATGACGGACTGTGTTCCTTTCTTGCCAATGTGAGTGATTTTTCCTTCACGGTCTCCATTTGCACAGCCATTGGCTATGATCAACCCGAATTTATCACATAGAGATAGGAGCTTTCTTCCTTCTGGGTCCAACTTCGTGTCCTGCGAGCATTTGTGCAAGTTGTACAATTCCATTTCCACCTCGTCCATCCCTGTGTGCCTTCCTACTCTCGCATTCTAGTCTCCAACTATGATTAACGACTCTCCCTGAACTGAAGTTACTTCAAGGTATTTGTTTATTTCGTCGATGACTTTGGACACTCCTGCATTATTGTAAACTGTCACTAATTTACCGGGTCTGCCGTCTTGGAAGGTCCAGTTCCCGATGACAAACCCAAATTTCCAGGGTTTTACTTCCCAGTCGATGTTTAGATCTTTCCTGAAACCTACCAGTGTTCCTCCCGCTGCTCTGCCTTTCTTCTTGACCCTGATTGCTGAGCTTGCTTTCCAGTTGTATTTCTTGTCGAGTTTGTCTATCTCCGTTTGTTCTCTTTTCCTTTCCCACCACGTTTCCTGAGTGATTATGATATCGAATTCCCTGAGGAACTTCCACGACCTTTTTATTTTCCTTCCCCCTGCTGCATTCCAACTTATTACCTTTAATCCATCAAAAGAACGCCTTCCTTCTCGTCTCTCCGCTCCACTGGGGAGCTGACTCTCCAATTTCACCTTTCTGGAGCTTCCCTGAGGTTTCATCCCACTTCCACCACGTGCCATTGATTCTGACCTTCAGATAGCCACTGGAGACCCTCTTTCCACGTCGTTCTTCTTCCTTCTTCAGCTGGTCTAGCCAGCCCTGAACTTCCTTCTCGCAGTAGGTGTAGTCGTCGTCGAAGAAGTAGTTCGTCCCCTTCCACCTGCCTTTGGTCTTCATAATGTCTGCCTTATCCCTTCTTCTCTCGAGATCAAACATTATGCCATGACCACAGGGTCGGGCCGAACGAACCCTCACCTCTAGCCTCGTCTCTTCCCACATTAATTCTCGCAGTCGACGAGTTGCCTCGTTTGGCTCTTCCCCTAGGCCTTCAGCATATAAATTCTGCCTTCTCTTATCTCTTTCCTCTTTCTCAGCCTCCCATTCGTTCTCCGAGAGAGCTTTTGGTACCCTGGTTGAGCATGTGGGGGCCCGCTCCTCTTGGCGACTCTCCGCACGTCTCTCCGGGCGCGTCACTGGGGGGGGGGGCATCCCAGTCGTCGGCGGGTACCTGGGCACCGATCGCCCCCAATTGCTGAGGGGCTGATGCACTCTTGGAATCGCCTGAGTGGAGCCCCACCTGCTGTGGGCATCTCAGCGCTCTTTCTGCCTTGACACGTGCCTCTCTCTCCCTCTCCACCGTTGAACGGAGTAATTCTCTTTCCTGCTGCCAGTCTGCCATGTCTGCTCTCCTCGCCGCTGATATATCATGCGCCGTTTCCCTCCATGACTGGGCTTCCCTCTTCCACTGTGACGTGTTCTCCTCTATTGAGATTCTTTCCAGTCTCATGTGCTCCTCTCGCTTCTCCAACACCTCCCCCATGTGTTCGAGCTCCTCCAGCTTTCCCAACATCTTCTGCATTAATCTGTAGTTCATTCTCGCTTCTGTCTCTGCTACCGACTGATAGTCCATGAGTTTCCCTAGCCTCTCGTGCACTGCCTCCATTTCTGAGGCAATCCGGCCAGTCACCCTGTCCTCGAACGTCCCCAGAAGGTCTTTAAGGTCTTTGAGATCTTTTTTCTGCATTTGAGACTGTTTCTGTTGCTGTAGGTATTCGTTCAGTCGTGCCTGTATCTCGAGCTCCTGGATTCGTCTTTCCACATTCATGTCTCTTTCTTTCGACACCGGGGGATCTTTAGTTTGCGGATCTTTTTCTTTTTCTTTTTTCCCATTCCCTCCACCCGTTTTCTTAGACTTTGTGTTCACTGGCGTACCTGAAATTTCTGATGGAAGAGATTCTGTTTCGCCCTCTGCCTCCAGAATCGTGGTTAGGAGTCCTCCATCCATGTGTTGCGTACTTTCGTCAGAGAGCGAGTCCACAGTGTAGAAACTTGCGTCCTGCTCCCGGCTTCGCTCGGTGTTTAGACTGTTGTCACTTTTCTCTTCACTCCACTCCTCCCTTTTCTCCTCACTTTGATCTGCCAGCGACTTCTCCTGGTCATTTTCCCCAGGCGTTAGGGTCCGATCATTATCCGTCGATATCACCGAGATGTCGTCGATGGGGTGTGACTCGTGTGAGATCGGTAACATTCGTCATGGACCTAGGTATATAACACATCAATAAACGTATCTGAATTCCTTGATACCAGATGAATCACTGATGAGAGAATATATTTCACGAGTTTCAACGAATTTCGATGGGTCCAAGGGCACTCAGTCCCCTCCCAATGTTGACAAGTGCTCCCGACGTAACTTTCGAATAAAAGAAACTCATGTAAATTTCTTGATTCATGATAAAATATTGATCATCAGATGAATCACTGATGAGAGAATATATTCCACGAGTTTCAGCGAATTTCGATGAGTCCAAGGGCACTCAGCTCCCTCCCAATGTTAACAAATGTTCTAGAACACAACTTTCAAATGAAAAACTAACGTTAATTCCTTGATTCGTGGTAAAATATTGATCATCAGATGGATTACTGATGAGAGAATATATTCCACGAGTTTCAGCGAATTTCGATGGGTCCAAGGGCACTCAGTTCCCTCCCAATGTTGACAAATGTTCTAGAACACAACTTTCAAATGAAAAACTAACGTTAATTCCTTGATTCGTGGTAAAATATTGATCATCAGATGGATTACTGATGAGAGAATCTATTCTACGAGTTTCAGCGATTTTCGATGAGTCCAAGGGCACTCAGCCCCCTCCCAATGTTGACAAGTGCTCCGAACGTAACTTTCGAATAAAAAAACAAGCCGGCCGCCGTAGCATGCGACCGTAGCCATGCGGCAGTAGATTACCTCTTCATCGAATGCGTTGACTATTTCTTATTATTGTTTATTTCTTTCATTTCTACCAATTTCATTGGTGGTATGCTTCCGAATGGGTATAATGAAATCAGTTCAGTAGTTTGTAGAGTATTCAATAAAATAGTTTTATACAAGAAGTTGAATATCTTCGGAACTACTAATATATATTTTTTCATTGACCTAGGTAGAGAACATCAAGACAAATATTTTGAAAAAAAAAAATCAAATCGGTTGCGTCGTTTTAAAGTTATTGCATGTGATGGATTTTCAGAAAGAGTTAAATATCTCCGGAACTACTGATGCGATTGAGCCCATCTTCAATCCCAACCGTTGTTATCATGAGTGAAAGATTCTGTCCAAATTTCAAGTTATCTCAATTTTTGCGAGGGCTAGAGCGCAAACATGGATTTAAATGAAACAAGCCGGCCGCCGTAGCATGCGACCGTAGCCATGCGGCAGTAGATTACGTCTTAATCAAATGCGTTGACTATTGTTTATTTCTTTCATTTCTACCAATTTCATTGGTAATATGCTTCCAAATGGGTATAATGTAGTTTTCGAGATATTTCCGGAACTACTGATACGATTGAGCCCATCTTTAATCCCATCCGTTGTTATCATGAGTGAAAGATTCTGTCCAAATTTCAAGTTGATATTTCAACTTTTGCGAGGGCTAGAACGCAAACATCGATTTAAATAAAAAAACAGAAAAACGGAAATATCTCGAAAACTTTGTAGGAACCGATATATATTTTTTCATTGATCTTGATAGAGAAGATCAAGACAAATATTAAAAAAAAAAATCAAATCGGTTGCGTCGTTTTAAAGTTGTTACATGTGATAGGTTTTCAGAAAAAGTTAGATATCTCCGGAACTACTGATGCGATTAAGCCCATCTACAATCCCAACCGTTTTTATCATGAGTGGAAGATTCTGTCCAAATTTCAAGTTGATATCTCAATTTTTGCGAGGGCTAGAGCGTAAACATCGATAGAAATGAAAAAACAGAAAAACGGAAATATCTCGAAAACTTTTCAGAAACGGATATATATTTTTTCATTGATCTAGATAGAGAACATCAAGACAAATATTTAAAAAAAAAAAAATCAAAACGGTTGCGTCGTTTTAAAGTTAAAAACATAAAAATGGAAATATCTCGAAAACTTTGTAGGAATGGGTGTATATGTTTTTATTGATCTAGGTGAAGGACATCGGGATGAATATTTTGAAAAAAAAAAAATCGAATCTGTCCACTAGTTTTGAAGATATACGCGAAAAACGATTAAAATATAAATCGTTTTTTCTCAAAAACTATTGGACCGATCAAGCTGAAATTGCGCAAAGAGTTAGTCCTCAGTAAGGCCTATGAACTGACAAAATTTCAGATTTTTTGGAAATACTTTAGTCAACTTAATATTCAAATTTCTAAAAGTTGACCACCGGGCAGGCGGCAGTGGACGTGTTCACATACAGACATGGTCGTCAAACTTTGTATGTTTCCGTTTCAGACCATTCTACATCGTTTCCAAGCAAAATTGGAGAATCGAAAAATCGAACGATTGCAAAGCTTCCATTCGGAAGCAAAAATGGTGTGAATTTCTTGATTCATCATAAAATATTGATCATCAGAGGAATCACTGATGAGAGAATATATTTCACGAGTTTCAGCGAATTTCGATGGGTCCAAAGGCACTCAGTCCCCTCTCAATGTTGACAAGTGCTCCGAACGTAACTTTCGAATAAAAAACAAGCCCGCCGCCGTAGCATGCGACTGGTTGAATGCGGCTGGGTTGGATGCGTTCGGTGAATGTTTCAATGGGTTAATTTTTCCTTTTGTTTCTACCAATGCGATTGGTAGTAAGCTTCCGAATGGGATTTATAAAAATTCAATGTTTATTTTTATCTTCAAATCATTGTATATTAGAAACTAGTGGACCGATCGAGCTGAAATTTTTCACGGAAGTCTAACTTCACATTTCTGACTGGTGGTCAAAGTTTCAAGTGCGTTCTCTAACCTTTCGGCATATTAGAGTAGCCACATACAAATTTCAAATTTAAAAAATGGAAAAATCGCGATATCTCAATAACTTTTTATCGGAGTGTATGTATATTTCAATTGCACTCAATAGAAGATAGCGTCACGAGCCTTTTGAAAAAAAAAATAATGAAATCGGTTGGGTAGTTTTTGAGATATTCAATTAAACAGTTTTACCGGAAAACATGAATATCTCCGGAACTAGCAGACCGATTGCGCCCAGTCACAATCCCAGCCTGTGATATGATCAGAGCTACAATTTAAATGCGGGGTTGGAGTCACTATCTCGATTATTTCTTGAGTTATTACGCGAACAACAATTGTAAGAAAAAAAAATAATAATAAAAATGCGATTACTGTCAAGCTCAGCACAGTGAGGCATATATACACTGATCTCATTAGATGGAGATTTTTGTGATGCACATTTCTTTCGCAGGTCAAATTGAAATCGGTTCGGTAGTTTTCATGATATTTGCAAAAAACTAATTTTAAAGGAGTCGTCATATCTCAAACACTACTGCACCGATCGGGCTCATCCGGTGCCCAGAAGTGTATCTCAACAAGACCATTCATGCGTCAAAATATGAAACTTTTAGCGATTATTTTACTCTTTTTTCCGTGCGAATTTATGAAAATAAAAACGAACACGCACACATACAAATGCACAGACTGAGCGACATTTCGTAAAAACATTATATCTCCACGTTTCATGACATTTTCCATCATTTCCAGGCAAAATTGGAGAATCATGAAATTCGGTGTTCACAAGGCTTCCATGCGGAAGCAAAAATGGTGTCAATTTGAAATCTTTGGCTTCCGGATGGATGCCGCGTTTGGATTCAGCGTTGCGCCGACGTTTCGCAAACATTGCAGTCTGCATCTTCAGGGCCATGAGCTCCGATTCTGAGCTCCGATGTCTAGGGATAGTCCTTATATGCCTTCCCTTGTGGTGCTGGGGGAAGGGGAAGGGGGGGGGGTGGTCAGCCAATCATATATTTTTAATTGACCAGCTGATCAATTAAAAATATGATTGGCTGACCACCCCACCCCCTTCCCCTTCCCCCAGCACCACAAGGGAAGGCATATAAGGACTATCCCTAGACATCGGAGCTCAGAATCGGAGCTCATGGCCCTGAAGATGCAGACTGCAATGTTTGCGAAACGTCGGCGCAACGCTGAATCCAAACGCGGCATCCATCCGGAAGCCAAAGATTTCATTAATCATGGCCGCGAAAGCCTTAAAACTAAGATGGTGTGAATTTTTTGATTCATCATAAAATATTGATCATCAGATGAATCACTGATGAGAGAATATATTTCACGAGTTTCAGCGAATTTCGATGGGTCCAAGTGCACTCAGTTCCCTCTCAATCTTTACAAAAGTTCTAGAACAGAACTTTCGGATAAAAAAAGGAATACGAATTATCTATCAATGTATCACAATAATCACACCTCCCCCTGCCCCCCCGCCCCCCAAATGGCCGCCACCGCATTAAGTGGGAATAAGAAAATGAAAGAAGAAAATAGTAAGTAATAATAGTAATTAATATGATCAATAATAATCAGTTCATTATTATAATTCATCATAACAAATGACAATTATCGATTGATTCATCACAATAATCAGACCCCCCTCCTTCCTCCCTCCCTCCCCCCAACCACCACTCGCGCATTAAATTTAAAAAAGGCGAAAAAAAGTAATAATAATTTGTATTATTAATAATAATCAATCAATTAAACAATTAATCATCATCAATCATCACGAAAAACAATTGTCGATTGATGTATCACAATCATCAGATCCCCCCTTCCCCTCAACCCCCACCCGCGCATTAAATTGAAAG
>NW_021681253.1:47134-48523 GCF_001412515.2 Diachasma alloeum | reverse complement strand
TCGGATTCCTGTCTAAAATGGTTTGTAGTTGTTTGCAGTACACACAGATTTTTAATACACCGAGAACAAAGGGTGGTAGACAATTGAGATATGTAGAAGGATTGGTTTGTAGTTGTTTCTAACAGTGAAAAAAATCGAAAAAAATTANAGGGTGGTGAAAAAAATGAAAAAGGAAAGAAGATCTTTATGAACCAACGTTCATACTCAATTGTAGTTTTGGAATTTTTCCAATCCAAACTCAAACGAGCATCCAATCGATTTTTGGAGCCCAAGTAGGAACTTGCTGACAGCTATAGCCAAAATGAGCTCGGATTCCTGTCTAAAATGGTTTGTAGTCGTTTGTAGTACTGACAGATTTTCAATGCACCGAGAAGAAAGGGTGGTGTAGAGTTGAGATATGTAGAAGAATTCGTTTGTAGGTATTTCTAACAGTGAAAAAAATCAATACGAAAAGAAGATCTTTATAAAGCAACGTTCATACTTAATTGTAGTTTTCGAATTTTTCCAATTCAATCTCAAACGAGCATCCAATCGATTTTTGGAGCCCAAGTAGGAAATTGTTGACAGATATAGCCAAAATGAGTTCGGATTCCTGTCTAAAATGGTTTGTAGTTGTTTGTAGTACACACAGATTTTCAATACACCGAGAACAAAGGGTGGTAGACAATTGAGATATGTAGAAGGATTGGGTTGTAGTTGTTTCTAACAGTGAAAAAAATCGAAAAAAATTAAGAAACTTATAAACCAAGGTCCATACTTGATTGTAGTTTTGGAATTTTTCCAACCCGAACCGAAAAGAGTGTTCAATCCGTTTTTGAAATACAGTTAGGAACTATTTCATAGTTACAGCTGGAGTGACATTTGCTTCTCATCTGCAATCGTTTGTAGTTGATTGTAGTTCTGGAAATTTCACGATCGGTATCGTAATAAACGTTCAATCGATTTTTTTTAATCAGTTAGGAACTATTTCATAGTTGCATTTGAAATGACGTGGGATTCTTATCCGCAGTCGTTTGTAATTGATTGTAGTTGTGGAATTTTCGCAATCGGGAATCAAACGAGCATGCAATCGATTCTTGGAGCCCATGTAGGAACTGATTGAAAGCTATAGTCAGAATGAGCTCTGATTCCTGTCTAAAATCGTTTGTAGATGTTTGTAGTGCTCACAAATTTCCAATGCACCGAGAAAACGGGGTGGCAGACAGTTGAGATATGTAAAAGAATTCGTTTGTAGTTGTTGTTGGAAGTGAAAAAAATTAAAAAGAAAAGAAGATCCATATGAACCAACGTCCATACGTGATTGTAGATTTGGAATTTTTCCAATCCATACTCAAATGAGCATCCAATCGATTGTCGGAGTACAAGTGGGAACTGTTGAATAACTATAGC
>NW_021681253.1:40455-44595 GCF_001412515.2 Diachasma alloeum | reverse complement strand
ATTGCGATCGTGAAATTTCCAGAACTACAATCAACTACAAACGATTGCAGATGAGAATCCAATGTCACTCCAGCTTTAACTATGAAATCGTTCCTAACTGTATTTCAAAAGCGGATTGAACGCTCATTTCAGTTCGGATTGGAAAAATTCCAAAACAACAATCAAGTATGAAAGTTGGTTTATAAGGTTCTTCATTTTTTTCGATTTTTTTCACTGTTAGAAACAACTACAAACAAATCTTCCTACATATCTCAACTGTCTGCCACCCCGTTTTCTCAGTGCATTGGAAATTTGTGAGCACTACAAACAACTACAAACGATTTTAGACAGGAATCCGAGCTCATTCTGGCTATAGCTTTCAATCAGTTCCTACTTGGTCTCCAAAAATCGATTGGACGCTCATTTGATTTCCGATTCCGAAAATTCCAAAACTACAATCAACTACAAACGATTGCAGACGAGAATCCAATGTCACTCCAACTCTAACTATGGAATAGTTCCTAACTGTATTTCAAAAACGAATTGGACGCTCAATTTCAAACTACAAACAAGAAAAACGTTACTACTATCACGAGTAGCTCAAAATCTGTCAATTATGAAATTTTGATTCAAATCCAACCAAGTGGGGTGCCCACTTCACGGAGCTCAATAATTCGACTCCCTCTCTCTCCTCCCCCCGCCGACCACCACACACGCATTAAATTGAGAGAAGGCAAAAAAAAATTAATAATAGTTGACATTAATCATAATTAATTAATTAATTATCATCCATCATAATGAACAACCATTATCTATTGATGTAACACGATAATCAAACTTCCCGCCCCCCCTCCACCCAACTCCCACCGCGGTAAATGACAAAAATTACAAAAACGCAAATATAGAAGAAAAAAAAAAGGAAAAATAAAAATTATTATTATCAATAATAATCAATTGATTATTGATGAATGAATTAATCATCATTCATTACAATGAATAATAATTATCTATTGGTTTATCATGATCATTAGAAATAAAAACCATTGAAATAAACTTTGCGAAAAAACTATGCTACAGCCCTGATCGGCCGCCAATCGCGGCCGCTAGTTTCAAGATCACCACTCGTCGGCGCGTCAGCGGGGTGCCGCGAGGGGAAAACTCTACGCAATTTTTACGTACACGGAGAAAAACATACATCGTAATTTTGTGAGAATCCTTCCAAAAATTCGTGTGCTGTTCACCAAGGCTGGGACATAGCAGGAAGTCATCGGAGAATTCGCATGTGGTACACTAATTTTTACGGGAATCCCCCGAAAAAGTGGCCGGAGTCCCACCAAAAATTAGGGTGCCACTTATGAATTTTTCGACGACCTCATGTTATGTCCCGGCGTTAGGGGACAGCACACTAATTTTTGGGAGATTTTTTTCTCAGTGTAGGATGGACTAGAGATACTCCTCGGCATAGGAGCGAGGGAGAAGGAAATAGCCCACGTCGGAAATCGTCAGATTTCGACTGGAAAAAGACACTGGAATTCCAATCCTGGACAAACACACTCGCTGAACCCCAAAATCATCTCAAAAGATGATAGGGATAAACCGGAATAAAAACTAAAAAACCGGATAAGGGATAATGCCCAAAAAAAATGCCAAATTCGGACCAACAAGTATGAATAAAGGGGGGTAATCAACCACGGCACGTGGCTGAGGGCCACGCGAGAGATACCGCCATGAAGGGGAAATGGCGCCATTCGAAAATGGCTCGAAATTAGGGAAAAAAATACCAGAAAACTCACGGTTTTTTTGTTTCACGGTCCTTTTTCCTTTTCGGACCATCCTGGATCCTTCCAGCTTCATACTAATCCCACAATAATCCAAATCGCGCAGTTGCGTTGTATGGGCACACAGAAGTTCACACACGACTACTTATTGAAGACGGTCAACACGGAACTGATTTCGGAGGTTAGTGCTGCGTCACACCGGGCTCTCGGAACTTCCGACCAACCACGCTGCGCTCTGATTGGTGGAGACGTTTTCTCCTCAGAGGTGTAAGCCTCGAGGGAGCCACCGAATTAATTCGGGGAAAATCAAAGGCGTAAAATTGCTAATTCACAACTACGTCAATTTTCATTACTTATTTTCGAACGGATGGAAGCTCGATCGATTCTTCAAGATTTAAGACGCGTCTCACGTATCGGATCTCCGGGATTTACGAGGCAAAAATAATAATTTATTCTTCATAACCCTTATTTAATATAATTAACATTTTCTCCCCAAAACTCTAAGGCAACCCGGCAATTCACGGGGGTCAAGGATTGCACTTGCCCCACGTGACCTTCCACCAAAACTTAAATGAATACCCATTTTACCCCGTAATACCCACTAAATTGTTGGAGCGCTAATATTTCAATTAGGCTTATATGATTTCCGCGAGAGTTATAAAAGGGTTACTCCCATAAAAAGACCGGATGACTCTAAATATGGCCCTTCTTCTCAATCAAAGGTGATGGAAAATTCCGTTACAATATTTTGAAAGTCTCAAGTGCAGTTTCCATTTAAATAATTAGAAAATACTTCAAAAATCGGGGAAACATTGGCATCAACTTTCTAAAGAAGACTCATAAAATATGTGGAAAATTTAAATTATTGTACATTACGACCACATTTCATGAATAATTGATGAACAATCAATTTTCAAAATCATAACACATTTGTCCATCTTCAAAATTTCATCAAAAATCGATGTCTGTTATTTATTTATAAGTAGAAAGTTATTCCTTGCGCAAACGCGATTTAAATAACGGTGATTGTCCCTGATTTCTTAAAATCATTCTCACACAATTCAATTAATCAATTAGTTATTTCGCAGTTTTCAAATTTATCCACTACAGACTCATACAAAATCTTTAAAGGTACATACATGTATGTTCTTAAATTTATTCTGTTTGTTAATGATGTAATCATCTCGAGAATAATTGACCCTAGTGGAAAAACAAGGTGGAGGCGTAACATGCCTGATCAGAATTTCAGATCGGACTTGATCAGTTTCTGATCGAGACCTGAACAGAATTTCCACTCGGGGATTTGTGAGGCAAATGTTAAGCAAATTCAATATCGAGATAATTACTTAAGAATAATCCGCTAAAATTTTTTAGTCTCCAATTCTCAATTTCTGTCATTTATTCTATTCATTCTATCAAAAGACAAGGATAGAAATCGAATTTATAGGTATTCTTTCATTATTCGAAAAAAAATCGATTTTAAAACTTTCCTGAGACCTTCATGTGATGCATGGACCCAGTCTATACGTCGGTTATTTTATTTTAGGAAATAATATTTTCCATTTTATTTCAAGTGGATAGAAACTGAAAGAATTTCAGTTTCTTCAGACACTCACTGCCTTACCTAAGCAGTCTCACGGTGTTACCTGAGTCCAGTTTCCGTTCAGGAACTGTTTGACTGTGTTGGAGACCGTCAATAACAGCAGCATGGCTGTCTTAGTCTAAAAACCGAGAGAATGCTTAATTTGCAGTTTTGGGTTGGCAACTAGTTGCCGCTCCAAAACTAAGGCACAAGGCAGATCACGGTTAGAGGCGGAACAGGACAGTCGGTCCTCCCTCTGAATAGCTGAGAATTCTAACGCGTGCACTGAACCCGGTTTATTTCTGTCTTGTACGACACAAAAGAGGATATATTAATTATATTATCATTTAATCATTCGAGCGGTGTTCTTATTTAAAGACATTTATCGCGAGTTTTTTCCCCCAATTAAGGCCCGTCTTTCAGATATTTTTTTTCTATTTTTTCCCTAGATTCCCCCCATTTCCCTAGATTATTTTCCATCTTACGCCTATACTGATTAGGATCGATACAACGCGTGATAAAATATGACCTTGGACTCAAATGAAAGTTCATTAGCGTCGCCATGTTAGAAATTAGGTCTCAAAGAGATGTAAGATGTGATAAGGTCATAATTATGCGAATAATGCGGAGCTCATAATACCCTAGATGCCCCCCTTGAGAGTGTGTCTCACGCGTTCAATATGGCGGACAAATTATACAAATGGAAAAACACTAATTATAATTTCCACAAACACCAAGCACACTTGAAAAGTGATTTCTGACATGTGAACCATTATTCTTATTTTTTTTCATCACTTTTCA
>NW_021681253.1:8663-27573 GCF_001412515.2 Diachasma alloeum | reverse complement strand
CCCCCCCTCCCTCTTCGCGGTACCATCAAAAATATTGTTGGGAAAAAAAGTGGGGGTTTATTTTACCCTCACCCCCCCGAAAAAAATGGTAGTTCCATTTTAGCCACAAGGGCCATTTTCTCCTCCTCCCCCGCCCCTCTCTCTGAAAGTTCAATTTTTCAGTAAATTCGCTTTTTTTTTACGACATTTTTTCGTTCGTCTTTCCACTGATTCAGTTACTATTACATGTACATATGATGTTTATATTTTATAAATATTGGGGCCCACCAATTATGCACCCTGAAACGGCTGGAGCCTATGGGGCCCTGGGAAATTATCATTTGGTGATACTTCCGCTGTTACCGACAGGGAAGATTTTGATATGGAGCTTCACAATTGGCCGCAAAACGTGGGGGGGTAAAAGGCAATTCACAAGTAACCAGATGTGGAAGACGGGCCTTAACATCCTTAAAGTGAGCGAACTCCCCGTGAGCTCGACCGGAGTAGTTAGCCGAAACAGAGGGTCAACTTGGTGACCCGAGGATTTTTCATCGTTGGTTGTTGGGTTATTTATTAACCCATCGAAAAAATCTCAAACGTCACATTGAAAAATGAATTTTATATCATTAGGGCCGATAAACCGCGATTCTAACCTCGCTTTGCTCGGTTAGATCGCGGTTTTCGGGCCCAATTACATAAAATAGCGTATGTCACACGGCGATAAAAGTATTATCTGGCGAATGTGATTATAAAGCCACATTCACCAGATAATACTTTTATCGCCTGATGACATAATATACTATATCATAATATATCATTCAATGTTGAATAAGAATGGATAAAATTAAATTAATCTAATTGTGAAGACGGAAATTGAAATAAAATAAAATAGTACAAATTGATCTAGTTGAACAATTAATGAACAAATTTGCGACTTTATTCTTTCTGAAATCCATTAAATCTTGAGAAGTTTCTTCCTTGAATCTGTCATCAAAACTTTGATATTGATGTTTCCAGTTCAATCTGGCGGTTCCTGATCTCCCAGAAGTCCTAGCAGAAGCCAAAAGAGTTCTCTGTGGAGAAATAGTGAATTCCTCAATTCCACTCTGCATTGAAATCTCCCTGAGGACAGTGGAAGGTGACACAATGGTCCTAGAGACCTGGAGTCTTGGAGTTTTGCCTGAACAAAGCGACCCCACCATCAGAGTCACCTACACTGTATACAATAGAATGGGAATTTTATTAAAGTCTTTGGTGTCTGTTTCGAGGGTCACACCGGCTTATAAACTAAGTAGACGACAAGGACCTGATTCTTACGTTATTTGCTACAGAATTTATATGGGGGAACCTCAGTTACATACGTTAGGTAAATATAAATACAAATGCAATGTTAGTTCCATATGTTCCTCCATCAGTTGAAAGAATTACCGAATTATCTGCAAATACGAAACAATCACATTTCGGGAAAAAGCATGAACATCCTCAACATCACGAAGACGAAATCATTGATTTCTACTTCCAGATCATTTTCTGATGAATATCTTTGAATCATAAGGACACAGCAAAAATTTTGTGAAGATCATTTTTGCAGAGAAAAGTGAGAGCTGCACTGAGAGGAAATTTTTTTTTGCCAAGTATCCATTTAGTTGAGAGAAGTCTTTATTTCTCCAATGCCGTATTTCTCCAGTCTAGTCATTCCCGGGCAATCCTCATGAGGTTTCAATTATGACAATTATATTGGTCTAGAAGATGATCATGTTAGTTATGACCTTGAGTGAACTTCCTCAGTAATTATCAACATCAAAAAATTAATCGAAATTCTTCCCTCTAGAATATAAGCAATTTAGGAAAAATGAATAATCATTGCAAGAGTTCATCCAAGGTCATATAGTCATAGTCAAGATAGTTATCCTCTAGAGCAACGTGATTGTTATAATTGAAACCTAATCAGACTCGCCTTATTAGAAATACGCTTTTGAAAAAATGAATACTTCTCTCAGCTAACTGAATATTTAGCAAAAATAAGTTTTTTCTCAGTGTATGTGACATGTGGCGCCTGACACACGTCAGATTATTATTTTAATACCAGGGGACTATGGCCCCTGCTCGCTCCGTTCGCCAACTCCCATATGACCCACATAAGGCTGATTCTGACCCTTGTAATCCTTAATCTGACCCTCACGACCCTTAATATGATCCTCGTGACCCTTATTCTGATCCTTATAATCCTTAATCTGACACCTGTGACCCGTAATTTGACCCTCACGACCCTTAATGTGACCCTCGTGACCCTTAATTTTGGAGTCTTAATTTCGAGTACTAACTTTTTATCACCAGAAGTCGATTTGGATTTGTATAATATAGAGAGATTTTTCAGCTTAAGGCTCAATTCCCTTATCTGCCGAAAGTTATCCAAATTGATTTTTTGTTCGATTTTTATCTCGAAATTTAAACTCCATGCCCCGCCACTCAGGGAGACCCAAAAATTCTGAATTGAGAATGACAAAAAAGTAAAAAAATTTCTGAATATTTTGACCGAGCATTTTTAATTAATATTAAGGAATGTTTTCAATAGAGGAGATATGCATAATGTATAATTACCGTGGCAAGTATGATATTGATAACTTAAATTTGCGATTGATGGTGAATTAAATATTTGATAATAAGGGCCTGTGAATTTTCCATTAAGTAAATAATTGTAATTTCTTAAAAGGGATTACTAATTGACCAAATAATCGGCAATCTTTCTACCTGAATGACTGATCAATAAAATAGTTCAGAATTTGAATATTTCAATTGAGGATTACTTAAATGATTCAAAATTTAAGAGTGATGTTAACTAAATGACAGCTTCAAAATTTAACGGTAATTATGATTTATGAATATGGCTATCCTTGCATGGGAGACGAAAGACAAAATAATAAATCCTTGGTACACCGCATTAAGGCGATTGCTCTTTGAAAAAATTTATAATATTTTTAAGAGTTTTTCTATCGCACTTTCCGATGAATTATCAATTACTTACGCCAATCTCCTCCATTGATAATTGTTCTGGCGATCAGCTGTCACTTTTGTCAGGAATTGAAAACCGGAAAATCGTTCTTTCTTCCTTTTTTTCGCCCCCGACCAAAGTGACAGTTTATGGACAGTACAATATTCCATTGAAGAGATTGGTGTGAGTGATTATTAGTTCATCGTAAAAGTGTAATCAAAAAATTCTTAAAAATATTAGAAAATTTTTCAAAGAGCCAACTGATTTATTATTTCGTCTTTCTTCCCCCCATGATGGCGACTGACCGGCCGTCATTTGCCACGGTAATTATACATTATTCATCTCCTCTATTGAACTCATTCCTCACTATTGATTTGAAACGTTCTTTCAAAATGTTCAGAATTTTTTAAACTTTTTTTTCAATCCAAATTCTTAATTTTTGGGGATCTCTGAGTGGCGGAGTGCCGAGTTGAAATTTCGAGATAAAAATCAAACAAAAAAGGCAACCTAGGTAACGTTTGGCAGATAATATAGCCGGGCCCTAAAGGAAATTTTAAAACGGGGCATCATCAGCAATGTAAGCATTCTCACGAGTGCTACAGGAGTCCGACTTCCGATAGAGAGTCGTTTAACTATCTCAGGGTATTGTCAATTATCTCGGGATATTGTCAATGACAGTAAAACCGTGAGAACGCTCATCTAAGCATTTTAGGGGCTGAAGCGTCTCTGAGACCCATCGGTACGATAAAATACGATAGAGGGCCAAAACGATCGAACGTTGGTCTTCCCCTAAAGTCTAGATCCGTGAATACCAAATCCATTTAACTATTCTGTAGTGTAACAGTAGTTTTAGTAGTTAATTATATTCTTATCATAGAAATTGAATCTTTTCGATTGACTCAACCCGATTAGTTCCCCCGTGAGCCAAGTCGTACCGCTAATCAGCTTAAGGGATCATTCTGGTTTAGACACTTAAAAAAAAGGACAATTAAATAAATTTATTTAGGCTTTTATTTATAGAAATAGTAATAATTTATTAAATAAGTCCAGTAAATATGATCTTAAAAAACACAAAAAAAAATTTTTCAACTAATATTTAACTCTTTATATTTATGAAAATGGCCGCCAATTGTAACGTCTCGCGGAATTGACATGTCACTGGCGGCGTTGATATCTCGATGATGGATCATCTGAAATGAAAAAACCAAAAATATTTAGATTCAGTATGAGTGTAGCTCTCTTGCAAAGCAGAATTATAATTATTTATTAATAATTAACAAAATGGCGGACATGTAAAAAAAAAACCTGAAAAACGCGTTTTTTTTGCGTTTTTCGCGTGAAAAAAAAATAGTAAAAATTAAAATTTTAATATAATTCTGCTTTACTGGAGAGCTATTTATGTGGAGAATATGTGGTTAAAATTTCAAGAGAATCGGTTCAGTGGTTACGGAGAAATCACCGCCGCCGACCGGAAAAATGTAGTTTTGAGAAAAACGCGTTTAAAGATTTTTTTAGTGAAAAATCATGAAAAAATCTTACCTTCACTTAATCTGCAATGCCTGCACCGTACAAAATGCCTTCAGCCTGCTCAAAATTTTCATTTTCTTCCAGTCTAGCCTTCTTTTGCTCAGTTCTGGCCTCTTTGGAAGACTGGGAGCTGCTGTTCGATGTACATCGAAAGTCGCATCTTTCGATTTTTTTAATTTTTCAGCCGACTTACTTCTTTCACGACTTCCGCGTTTATCACTGTGCTGGTTTCCTTGAAACTTGCGTTTTTTACCTGGTCTACCAGGACGGGATTTTCCGTATTTTGTAGATTTTTGGTCCATAATGAAAAATAGTGTGCGTACTGATGTTGCTTGTTCAACCTCGGAGAGAAAACTGATGCCGCTTCTCAAAAATCTAACGAAAACCGAACTGAGCAGCTGTTTGAATGAATGGAAACAGAAAGCGGATTAGACAAGAGACGGGTCGGCCGAGCGCGCACAGGTAGTAAGAGGGCTGCAGGTCAGTTGCGTCCCGCGGTCAAGAAAATGTCCGAGTTAGTCATAGTTAGACATCTCCAAATATTCTAAAAAATTTACACAATACTTTTGAATGTGTATCCTTTCCGAAAATGAAAAAAAAAATCGATTTTTGAAAAATTTTAAACCAGAATGATCCCTTAAGGGGTAACAGAAGGCCACCGTTTCCTCGAAATTTTCAAATAAATTTCCTGCACAAAGTTATTAATATTTTTCGAACCCAGTGTACATTGATCTTCATGATCACCTCTTGGAGATTAATATGCTTCGATTTGTAAAAATGTCGATAACTTTCGTCAGGAAATTTGTTCAAAAATTTGGAAAATTAATTGCATTCTGTTACCCCTTAAGGGGAGACTACTATGAGTTTTAAAAATTGCGAACTATTGGAGTGAACTTTCTCATGCATTGAAGATCGATTATATATGTCTAAATACGAATAATTATTTCAAAAAAATTAATTGCTTATTGTTCGTTTGCCCCACAGACGCTTAAAATGTTGAACATAGTCCAGGGCCTCCAATTTTTGAGCTGCAGTTTTTTTTTCAAAATTTTTCAAAAAAAAAAGTGTGCAATAACAGTTACGAATTAGTTTTTTGAAATTCGACTCCTATACAGCTAATTTCGTCTTGTTTAATAAAAAAAATTGTGTCATTCATGTAAAATAGGCAGAAAAATTATCCTAAAAATATTAAAAATATATTCCCGATTCTTTCAAAAACATTTTTCGGGCTATTTTACATGAATGGTGCAATTTTTTCTTAAAAAAAACGAAATTAGCTGTGTGGGAGTTGAGTTTCACAAAAATGATCCATAATTGTTAGCGCACACATTTTTTCTGAAATTTTGAAAAAAAAAACTTGTATTTTTAACATTTTAAGCGTCTGCGGGGCAAACGAACACTAGACAATCAATTTTTTTGCGCTAATTACTTATTTTTCGACATATATAATCCATCTTCAATGTGTGAAAAATTTAATTCCAATAGCCTGCCACTTTAAAAACTCAAAGTAGTCTCCCCTTAACGGGTCAACTTGGCGACCCACGGGTTATAGAGGGTCAAACACAGAAACCTCTTAAATCCCAAACGTCGCAGCTGCAAAACAGTCCTTATGAATATCTCCATATGTTTCTCAGATTCAAGAAAATTCAATAAACACTGAATTGGTTTCTCACATTCTTTCAATTGTTTGATGTTTCCCTTGGATATCTGATTAGAGAAATACCTTAATATCTAATAGAGATAAAGAATTTTCTGTGGAGGCATTTTCTGAGCTATCACTTCAATCTGCAAGGAAGGTATTTACAAAAATTCTTCTATCTCCTTTAGATTCGAAGATATTTACTAAAAACTGAATTTATTTTGTTTTATTCTTTCAATTTTTCACTGTTTTATTTTGAGATCAGTTTTCACTCCCTATCGTCAAATCTAATGGTAAATAGCAAATTTATTCTCACGACATTTTGATATCTCTATTAGATTCAACGACATTCAGGGAATTCACTTATTCTAATACTGAGTTTAAATAACTTGTTGTCTTACTTATATAAGGATAGAATAATACAGAATGACTGATAATATTTCAATTAGTAATTAGGCAGCTGATATTAAATCTCTGGAATTAAGAAGTAAATAATGTTGTTTTTGTTTGCAGGAGATAATTATAAACACGTTAGAGTAGGCCAATTATGTACACCAGTTGGTACGATACATTTATCAGTGTCATACAGAACCAAAATGACGATATCACCGACTCACACCAGTAGAGACTCCATTATGCTCAAGAGTGATCATTTTCATTCAGATTTAAGTCCTAGGCATGCTAGATATCAACAAAGGTAAATAAAATCAGCAATCAATGAATCAGCATTATATTTCGATTAATATATTGAGAGAAACATGTCACGAGACAATTTTTTCGGTATAAATCCAACGGTTATTTTAAAATTTATACAGAATACTGCGAACATTATGTCTCTTTCTGTGAACATGATGTGATTTCTAATTGTTGAATTATCTCGGTAATGAAGGGTGTTACGAAAAAATGTTAAAAGATCTTTTTGTAGAATTGTCCAGGCCTACAAAAAAAAAGTCTGTTGATATTTTTTTCTAACCTTAACGGTTCCTGCAATATATGTAATAACTCAAGGAATTATTTTTCTTCATCAATTGGTTATCAGTTGCTGAATTATCTTTTTCGTGAATGTTCTTACCAGGGATGGCCTTCAATATTATATTTCTTCAATATAAAAAGGATTTGCGACTTGCATTGATAAATGTTCAAGTACACTTATCAAAATTTAAAAATAATATAATATTTTTGATGATGAAGTAAATATTTGATAATATAGAACTGTAAATTTTCCATTAAGTGAATATTTCTAATTTATTAAAAGGGATTATGGATTAACCAAATAATCGGCAATCTTCCTACCTAAATTATTGATTATTAATAAAATAGTTACAATTTGAATATTTAAATTCATGATTACTTGAATAATTAAAAGTTTACGAGTGATGTTAACTAATTGACGGTTTCAAAATTTAAGGGCAATTATGATTCGTGAATATGGCTATCCCTGGATTTTATACAGAAATATAGTAAGTTTCTTGTAGAAAATTTTTAATCGAGGGAAAAAAAAATTGGTATTGTTTTATAAACCCTCCCCTGTCCAACATATTCACAAAAAAGAATCTCGTAAATTGTCGTCTCTCTTTTCAGTGAAGAAATATCAAAATCATTGAGTGATACAATAAAAGTGGGAGCATTTGTGATAAATAAGCAAGTAGTAGTGAACGAAGAGGACCTGGTGATACCCGATGTCCCATTCAGTTCACTCCTGACACCTAGACAAACATCACCACCACCAGGACCACCAGCCGAGACAGCAAGTGTACCTACTTGTGCCACCACAGCATCCCCACCTGTTTTAGCTCCTTCTGCCAGCAGCATCGGTGCAATAACCTCTGATAGTCATAACGGAAATGAGAAAACTGTCTTTGACAATGTCACGTCGAAATGCAACTCCAGGAATGGATCCAGACGGAGCAGCTGCTCCATCACCAGTGCCAATGACGATTTCATTATGGTAGACTTGGTAATTACGCTATTATGCTCAGATTTGCCACTTTAATTTGTTTCTTTTTTTTTTGGGGGCACTTTTTGAGCTGTTTGAACTAATTCCTATCATTTTGCACTTTTACTTCGAGGTTGACTAATTTTCTGAAGGAAGACCTGTGAAATTTGAAAGTCCCTGCATTTTGTGGCAATGAAGCTAAGAGTTTTCGATATTTATTAAGGTCATCAAAAAAGTAGAAAAAGAGGAAACTCCGAGAAGTTTCAAGTCCCGCAAGGGGTTGAAACAGGTGTTATGTTCAGAGATGTTGAGTATCGCAGGACAACTTTTTATATTTTAAATTAAATGCTCTCGAAAAATAATTCAAGAATTATCAATAAAAGAATAATCTGAAGGATTGTCTTTCATCTCTTTTAGTTTTTATTATAAGGACGACGATATGCAGTCCTTTTCAGGCGTGAAAATTAGTTCAAGTTTCTGTTCAGAATTGACAGATTAATTTGATTTATTCTATTTATTTACTCGGTTTCAAAATTTTTACACATTTGATATTTAGTTGTTTAGACGTTTTTAGATTCAGAAGGTTGCAATTTTAACGGAACATAAATTTGATGGACGAAATTTTAACATAATTATTATGAAAGATTTTACAGTGATTATTCGCTTTCTAATAATGGATGTAGATTTTACAATTATATTGAAAAATATTCAACACTGTAACTAATATATGAATTCTTCGGTAAACTAATGATTTCATCACCAGCAACGAAACCATATGGCGCTACTTTCAATTAGCCTACATTCTTCCACTCTTAGATAAGTAATAAAAGTTTTCGTAGAATTGAAGAGTTTTAAAATAATTAGGCCGCTATGAAACGCGAAATAAAATATTGAAGGTCCCTTATATTCAAGAAAAGACACTGTTCTCAATTTAAGGATACAGTATCTCTACGCAAACGCGCCCGATAGCTATCTACTATTAATTCGATAGGTTACCACGCATAGTATCGACTTAAGCTAATTACTACATGGAAAGAAACGCGAAGGTAGATCGATTTTAGGAACATTTTCCACCAATAGTTCAATAATTTCGCGATCACTAAGGAATTTGAATTTCTCTTAAAGGATGGGAAGCCCCCTTTAAGACAACCACTCGGGACGAGGAATGATAAACGACTGATTTAATTTATGATTTCAATTATGGAATTGAGCGATGACCCACTAAATTGTGTGGTGCAAAGTTTGTTTTTTCCGCTGATCAGTTAGCAACAGCATGGGCTGTGCTGTCGTCAATTTCGTAAACTTTGCGGGTGGCAAATGTATGTTGAGGAAGTAAAATTGAGAAATGAAGACGGAATGTCGGCAATTTCTCAATTTTATTATACGGATTTTACAACAATGATGAATTCTTAATAAAATAATTCAAAAATTATTTTTGGACATTACACGGGTCAAAACATTAAAAATCCTTAAAATGCCTCAACTTTTAATCGATTCAGCTAAAATTTAGTTTACTGATGATTCATCTGCACACAAATGATAAGTGGGAAATTGCTTTCGCCACAACATAATCAATATATTTTTGCTAATAAGTTATCAATTTGCTACCGAATGGAATTTCTATGACGACGTATTTTTAATTGAATTGAATGATTCATTGAATTTAACATTGCCTCAAGGTTGGCAGCCAATATTGTCTCGACGTTCAAATTTTTTACCTTTCCCTGAGTATTGGTTTCAAAATAAATTTTTTCAACAACAGATGATGCAATCAATCTCATGATCGAACTCGGTCAAGATGGCATTGGGAAAAATATGTTAAATCACAATTGGATTCATTAAAACAATTATTCTTTCAGTTATCGTTGAAAAACATGTAATATTTTTATGACTTTTCAATCTCTTTTCACTACCTTCAAAATAAAGAAATTAATTGAACAATATCAACCGCATAAGAGAAAGCAAGTCAATGAGAATCACAATGCAAATCAGAGATATTACAACCTGAAATAGAAGCACCTCGTCAAACTGAACACGCGCTAAACAATTTCTGAGAAAAATTAGTTCGAGAAATGCACCAACCAAAAGAATCAATTCCACCACAAATAACATATTACAAAAATATTCAAATTACTATCAAGCGTTGATTTTGAAAATAATACCTGATATACTAACCCTTCGAGGCATAAATTTTTTCAAATTTTTGCAGTAAATATGAATACATTGCTCCAAATGTGGATGTTAGATATGAAATTGCTCCACTATACATATGGATGAAAGCTCAATAGATTTGGAATTTCGACACTTGGACCATTTTTTAAGTTTTGACCCTTTTTGATCCCTTGGCTATCTTGAAATTCTTCGTAGTTTGCTCCTTTCCTCTATTTTGAGGCTTTTCACAAAAGGGCCAAGAGCTCTCCCTCTCAGGTTGATGGTTGCAAAATATTCTAGTTCAATTAGAGATTCAAGCACTTGTATGATTTTCAATGGTTTGACCCTTTCCGCGTCCTTATGCTTCTTAAGCTTTTTTCATTTTTTTCCAATGGTTACAAAATCTAAGCACTTTCAATTTTCCCGGCGGTCTCTTCTTAATAAAGGATATCCAAGTGGATTTTACCGTTTTCTTTTGGCGATTTTCAATGATCAATTTTGTCAATTGAATTGTGTGGGAAAAATTTGAAAAAATTCAAGAATAACACGGTACAACAAAATAAGGTCAAGTTGTTTACCGAAGATGAAATTTACACCACTTATAGATTTTTGCACGCTGAATCCAACGGTTTTTGCAAAATTCCTGTAGCACGTCAGATTTTAGAGAAAAAAAATGTTAAAGTTGTGAAATTTGTCAAAAATGAACTTTTTCAAAAAATTCTAATTCAATGAATTTTCGACAGAATTGAATGGAAAAAAATAGCAGAGTATAGTTGAAAAATTATTTCATCCGTTAGAATAAACCTCTTCCAATTCCGCGGCGTAATTTCACTGCAAAAAAATCCTAAAATTCATAAATTTGGTTGAATTAACTATTGATTACGTGAACTCTCGAAAGTTAGCTTCGTATATATTTCTAACCCCCTGGAATTTATTCAATAAGCACGTGGTTATTTTTGCAGACTCACGGTTATGGAAATAAACTGTGAGGAGGTTTTTAATGAATTTCTCAGTTGGGATTGATATTGGTCGCCGGTTGAAAGATAAATCGTCATTGTGGAATTACCATTGGGAGGTTGAAACGTTGAATATGAGGCATTTTCTCTCTATCATCCAGCGTAAAATTGGCTTACATGCACTATTTTATTTTATTTTTTATACGAAGGATCCCCAAAGACCCCAGGATGACAATTCCATGTCCCTCATAGTTTATGCGGTTTCTGGACTGTTTCATTGGTCATGCAAATTTACTTTCCAACTTGACTCCCCTCCTGACCCAGAATTTTCATCGGCTGGAATCATCCCTGAATTTTTTTATCGTGTGTGTGTCACTAGCTTTATTTCCTATTGTCACATTAATTTTCTGCGCAAAAAATTACAGTAAATCAAGTTTCTGAAATAAATTTTCTCGTCTCATTATGTCTCTCGTCTCGTTTGTCTCGTCTCGTCTCGTTTCTCTCGCGTCTCGCGGCATCACTACAATAAAAAGAGGGCTGGAAAAATTCCTTAGTTGACAAGTTGTGTATTTTGATAACTTTATCCCACAGAATTGATGCCAGATAGGGAAGGAACAGAAAAATTCATAAAAGTCAAGCGGGAGAGATGAGTGGAGCGAGTGGAGAGACGACTAGAGTGACGGTAGGAGGTAAGCGGAAGGGGCAAATGGAGAGATTACAAACTTTGATTACAAGATTTCAAGACCCTAGCCATCGACTGACTTGCCTTTTGCGTTTGAATCTCCCTGCACGTCTCCCCATTTGACCCGTCTAGGAATTCACTTTTCTCACCCGTTTAACCTTTGTAATCGCAACCCTTCCGCTTGACCCTTGTCGTCACTCCATATTCGTTCCATCCAATTTAACAGAAGAATTTCGGGGAGAAACCCATGAGCAACTTCAGGATTGAACTGTCTTCTCTAACAGTTCGCAATTTCCTTAGAAATGTCGTAAAAATGTAAAAACTCACCCGATTCATTCTGTTACGTTTGTGCACAATTCATCTCTACATCACAGAGGAGAAATATCACCCCTGCTGTGAAGGAAGCCTATGAGATCGTGTTCAGCCGATCCATGTGTAACCAGGACAAACCCTGGACTCCATCAATGTGCTGCTGCTCTTATCGCGTCCTGCTACAGGTATCAGTGAAAACCAGGGAGATGAAACTTGCGTTCAATGTCCCAGCGATATGGAGAGAACAGTATGATCACATCACAGACTGTTATTTTTGCTTGACAAACACATACGGATATTCTCGTAAAAATAAGAAGACTCCAATATCCAACCGTAAAATCATTGGATCCACCATCATTTTCGGCGATGGTACCTGTATTTCAAGGGAAGAAGGATACAACATCGGTGGACACGCCTGTTGTTGCAGAAGCACCTGTGTGCACCGACACAGGCGACACAGAAGACATTTCCAAAGACGAAAATTACATAGAAGAAGTACCATCGGTATTAATGAAACCAGGTCTCATGACCCTAGGGCAGCTGAATGATCTTGCTAGGGACTTGAACCTCACGAAGGGAAGATCGGAGTACATGGGTTCGGTTCTCAAAGAATTCAACGTCTTAGAACCTAGGGTTACTACCAGCCATTTCCGTCATCGAGATCAGACCTTTCGTGAGTATTTCGTGGAAGAGGAAGAGCTTTTCTATTGCTCCAATGTGGATGGCCTTATGAAAAGTCTGGGGCATGATCATCAGCCAGAGGCTTGGCGCCTCTTCATCGATTTCTCTCGCACCAATTTAAAGGCTGTACTCCTTCACATTGGCAATATTTACCCTTCTGTGCCTGTTGCGTACTCTACGTCATTGGGAGAGAACCATGCAAACGTGCAACTCCTCCTTGATGAGATTCAGTACAGGGAATACAAGTGGCTCATCTGTGCTGATCTGAAGATGATCGCACTTGTCATGGGGATGCAACTGGGATTCACAAAATACAGCTGCTTTCTGTGCCATTGGGACAGTCGGGACAGAGAGAACCAATATAAAACTAAGGAATGGCCGCGACGCGATGAATTCATACCTGGTAATCGGAATATTGTTGGGGAGCGACTCACTGAATCAGAGAAAATCTGTTTACCTCCTTTGCACATAAAACTTGGAGTCATCTCGAGCTTCATGAAAAGACTCCAGAAGGACGGACCAGCATTTGCCTATTTAAAAACTCTCTTTCCAAAATTGAGTGACGCCAAAATTAAAGCAGGAGTTTTTGTTGGCCCACAAATCCGCAAGTTAATTGAAAATGATAAAGATTTCGAGAAAACCCTGAATCAGATTGAGCTGAAAACATGGCGCTCACTGGAGAAAGTCTTGTCTGAGTTCCTTGGAAGCCGTCGTTTACCACACTACCGACGAATTGTGCAACAGATGCTTGTGAATTTTTAGTAAATGAGGATTACCATGTCTCTGAAAATTTACTTCTTATATTCCCATCTAGATTTTTTTCCGGAGAAGCTAGTCGACGTCAGCGAAGAACACGGAGAACGATTCCACCAGGGCATCGCAACAATGGAAAAGCGATATCAAGGAAAGTCCATACTCCATATGTTGGGAGATTATTGCTGGAGTTTAATGAGCGATGATGATACGGAGCACAAACGCAAATCCTACAGGATCTCTTTTCAGAACGCTGAAAATGTAAAACGACGAAAAACTTGTTGATGACAATTTTTCATATTCAATGTTCAAAACTCGTTTCTTCTTCTTCTGTGATTAAATGCAAAACCCCTTTCCTCAACTCTTACCCTTGACTTTACTCTTATTCTTTACTTTGATGCTTACTTTTACTTTTACTTATGCTTTATAGCTAGTTTTGAAACTTCACCCTGATGTAGTCTCAAATTCTATCCTGATGGTACACTAGCATTCATCACTCTGATGCGATTTTGATGAATTTTGATGGATCACCGTGAATACCTGAGGCTTCATTTAATGAAATACATACAAAAGTATTCATTTCTTTATGAGAGAATTTATTTTCAAAATATAACGGTAATTTCTCGAGTAATAAATTGAATTACATACAAAAAATGAAGTTAGAGACATACAAACTATGAATAGAAATCCCAAAATAGATATTGTTGATAGAAATTAGGTTCAGAAGAAGGGAAAATGTGGGAAGTAAGTCGGCATGTCTGCTGAACCAATCCAGGGGATATAAACTATGAGGGACATGGAACTGTCATCCTGGGGGCTTCGTGGGTCCTCATCGTATTTATGCAGTAAGACCTTATGATGAATAAAATAGTAAATGGACGCAAATGTGGGTGTGAGCAATCCTCCAATAGGTGATAGAAAGAAAATACCTCGCATTTCACGTTTCACCCTCCCAACGGTAGTTCCCGGATTCACAATTTCTCTCTTAAAAGGCGGCCTATATCACTTCACACTGAGAAGTCCACTCAAAAACCTTCTCACAGTTCATTTTTATAACCTTGAGCCTTTAAAAAAATAACCACGTGCTTATTGAATAAATTCCAGGGGGTTAGAAATCTATACGAAGCCAACTTCCGAGAGTTCACGTAATCAACAGTTAATTCAACCAAATTTATGAATTTTAGGATTTTTTTGCAGCGGAATCACGCCGCGGAATTGGAAGAGGTTTATTCTAACGGATAAAATAATATTTCAACTATACTCTGCTATTTTTTTCCATTCAATTCTGTTGAAAATTCATTGAATTAGAATTTTTTGAAAATGTTCATTTTTGACAAATTTCACAACTTTAACATTTTTTTCTCTAAAACCTGACGTGCTGGAGGAATTTTGCAAAAACCGTTGGATTCAGCGTGCAAAAATCTATAAGTGGTGTAAATTTCATCTTTGGTAAAAAACTTGACCTTATTTTGTTGTACCGTGTAATCGTAGCGTTTTTTTAGTCACAATTTCCAAAAAATTAGTCGTTTAAACATTCCGTTCTTATAGATAAATAATTGAAAATTATTAAACTATCGGAGTTGCATTTTTTTGCGTAAAAATTAATTTGATGAAATTTTAAATATTAAGGGGAGGTTTACCTAGAGAGAAAAACTTTTGCGTTTTTCGAGGAAAAAACTTCAAACCCTCAGGAATACGATTTTGTAGAACTCTGATGTTTAACTACAATTGTTGAAAAGAAATTAACGAAAAACAATGGCCAAAGTACCTGGATATCCTTAATTTTTCATTAAATGTAATTTTCACGGTGATTCAATAGTGGAGTAGTTTACATAGTGATATCTTGGTAAGGAGTGGTTTGGAAAAAAAATTGTCGAGAGACATTTTTTGTAGTAAAGTTTGCGAATCACAAAAAAAGGCTTTTGAAAGTTTTGCCGAAAGTCGATGGTTGTCGAGAATAATTTACAATTGTTAAGAAATGGAATATGTTTCGCTGGTTAGGAAATTATGTGTGGATTTGAAAAAGTGTATTATGAAAATATCTCGATAGTATGATAATTGAAAAATACATCTGAGAAGAAATTTTTTTTCGAAAAATTTTCTAACTACAAAAAATGTCTTCTGCTCTTTCTCCTGAAGTTGACCTAATCATTGAGATAATTCAGAATTTAGGAAAAGTGCAATGATTTTTTGTAGATTAGGAGATGCTGAGTAATCCTTTTCCTAGATACGATAATTTCCAATAGGAAAGGTCTAATATTTTTGTCTGAAATTGATTATTGTGTGAGTTGATTGACAGGAAAAAAGATATTTTTCTAACGAATGAATGAATTCTCGTGGATTTGGAGGACTTAATTTAAATATCTCGATATGTATTGATCCTACGAAAAAAATCTCTGCAGACAGTTTCTATAGCTTACAAAATTCCTAATAACAATGATTTTAGACATTTTTTTCTAGAACCGATAATTATGGCGATAATGGAGAAGCAGTGAAATTCGTCGGATCGTCACGAGTATTCACTTGAAAACAATGAAGTGAATGTCTGATGATCTGATTATCGCCATAAATTGCTAGGAAAAATGACAGCGATCATTTTCTTCGGGAATTTCATTATTTTCAAAAAATGGTAATTTGAAATTTATGGAATTGAAAAATCATGAAAAGACCCATGAAGAATTAATACCAGAGTTGAAGTACGACTTAGAAAATCAATGGGTAAAATGTAAAACTACTGCCATTACTGAATCTCCAACTCTTCTATTTTGGTCAAATGACTAGATATTAAAATATTTAGTTCCATGCACTTTTTGATCTCAACCGCGAGAATATTTGTTTAAAATAATTTCTTATTCTCCAGAAAACTCCATTCGCTGGAACAAATACAAACAGTGATCTGGGTGCCTTCTACAGGGAATGCCAGAGTGCCCCTCAGCTGCAGGCATTCACGGAGGAGCGAACATTAGGAGAACAAGTTGGAGACTTGACGAAACAGTTGGAGACGTTCGAAACGAATATGCATAAATACGAGGACATCCTCACCTCACTGTGTCAATCTGAAAACAATAATCAGTGAGGGGAAGAATTAGGAATTATTATCACTTTGTCAGACTGAGCTTCTCACTTATTACGAAGCAAAAATGAGGTTTTTTAGATTTAGTGGAAAATAGGAGATGAGTCGGGACTTTTGAATTTCGCAAATATCTTGAAGTCTATGCTGATAGAAGATTTTAATTTTATTGAGATGTTTTTTTTTTTTTGAAACAAGTATTATTTTGGTGAAAAAATTTCGATTCAATAAGATTTTAGGGTAAATATCAATCATTTCTTTTTGAGATACGTTTCTTTTATTGAAATGAAAGAATACTCACAATCAAGTGAGAATGAGAATGTTCAATTATTTTTAACCTAAAATGATCAGCCATCTAGGGATTTTCATTTGCATAGAAGATGGATTAATAAGTCACTCGAATTTTGTCCCCTCGAATAAAGATGATCTTTGAATTGCGATTTTATATGTCACATTAAACAGACTTTGTGTTTTTCCAATCTTTTATCAAATTATCATCATCTAGGGTTTTGGTATCTAAAATTGATGGGATTTATTTCTGGTAAGAAAATACAAATTAGCTTCGTTTTCTGGGGAAGCTGAAAGATTCCTTGAAATATAATTTTAAGCAGAAAAAATGCTTACCATTGGGTAGAACGAATTGAATTGAATTCTAAAGCAGCTTTGTTTTTCCTCCCAGAATATATCTCGAAAAGACGCAATTGATATTCGCGGTAAAATCGTATCGGTTTGAAAATTATCAACCGGATGATGGTTTCAAAACAAATTATCTTGATGAATTTTTTTTTTTCTTAGTATAGTGGGTTTACATTTTTCTTTAAGGGGTAACGGAAGCCGTCGCAAAAGTGATTATAGAATCAATTGTGGACTGAGTAGTTTTAACAATAAATGTCAGAAGACACTTTTCCTAAAACATTTGTGGACGTCCGCATGAAAAGGGACCACTTTGTCGATATGGAGTTATGTATACTCTGATAATATTTATAACATTCTGCACATTTTGAACCCAAAATGATCCTCATAGGGTGAAAAATGCCGTCGCCGGAGCAGATGAAAAAAACACTTTAACATGAGTGTAAATGGGAGTTGCTGAGACAAAAACGTGAATATCTCGGAAACTAGAATCGACAAAGTGGTCCCTTTTCATGTGGACGTCCGCATTTAATGATTTACAAAAATGGTCTTCTGACATTTTCTCCTCAACCCACTAATATCTGAGATATTCGCGTAATAAATCATGAAATTAAATTCTCTGTTTCATCTCTTGTTGGTTCCCACAGAGTTGCTACTTGCTTAAATCAGCTTTTTTGCACAAACGTTTTGATAAACTAAACGAATCCCCGAGATTTCCCAATAAAAGAAACCAAAAAGTTGAAACAATTGGCCTTCGATTGGATATCGAAAAAATTTATTTATTGCAAAGTTGTTTATATTTTTTTTTGTTGGAAGAGGGAGTGTTCTGCTTGTTGCCTTTGCGAAATTGAATCAATTAAGAATAAATTAATCGAGATGTACACACGAGGGATAAAGTGCTTTGCTACAAATATATATTTGTAGTTTTCACTGTCATTGGATTAAAGATAAATTATTGCCTGTATATAATGTAAATTACGTTTGTTGTAATGTTCATTATTGATTGTAATAGTAATATTATTTTCTTTTTAAAATCATACTTATTAATTATATGAGGATTGGTTCATTAATTACTATTTCAAAACTTTCCCTTTCATTTTTTAGAACCCCGGAAAAATTGCGCTCATATCATCATTTATCATCAAGATACCTCGTTTATTATCGATTGTAGAAAAAAAAATCCAGAAAACTATCGTTTGAAAATTCCAGAATCTACAAAGGTTTTTTCAACTTTTTCCTAATCTCCATAATTATCGGGTTAAGTGCAATGTTAACAAGAGACTTATATAGAATCAGAGTAATATGATAGGGGAGACTAGGGCAAGATGAGACACCTCTATTTTTTTTGTTTTTCAATCAGACAAAAAAGTTCAGCATCTTTTTCGATGTAACGTCGTTTAACAGACAATTCAAATAGAATTAAAATTTAGAGAGAAACAATTGCGATTCGCCCAGCCGGGATTCGAACCCGGGTCTCCCAGTTACGCGCCGGGCACTCTTACCGACTAAGCTACCGGGAACCACGGAAATTCTCACTCCAAATTCAACTCAGCACGCCGCCTAACCACCTTTAGGCATTAAATAAATTCAAATAGAATT
>NW_021681253.1:0-8599 GCF_001412515.2 Diachasma alloeum | reverse complement strand
AAAACATGTATCATCCTAAGAAGTCGCAGGTAGCCCAGTGGATAGCGCGCTTGTTTTTTTTTTTTTTTATAAAGTTTATTTATTCATTGAACACAGTAATACATTTTTTAGGCATAAACAACTTCTGAAGAAAGAACCTTAAAATAAAGTAGAAAAAGTAGAGTAATAGTGAAGTATGCACGGCAATAATTGCCACCCGTAACTTCTTATATATTTCAAAATTATTTATACGGAATGGAATGCTCTTGTTTTAGAAAGGAGACAATTTAATAGCCAGATCAGTCTTTGCTCTGGCTGATATTAATAGTGGACAATGGGCCTCTTTTGGCAATGAAAAAAACCACTAAAACCGTAAAATGGAAACTTAAAACTAAATAAAACTAAATAATAACTATATACAATATATACAAAGTGGGTAACGTGGAGTAGGGTCCATGCTGATGATGAACGGCAAGTTCATCTAGTGCTATGTTTAGTACGAGCTTGATCGTTGGGAAGATTCGCAAGGCGCCTGGTTAACTCGGGGATGTGTGTTGACCTCTCACTTAGCCACCAGTATTTTTCATGTAGTCTGTGATTATCTTCGAAGTCCCTTTGAGGGATGGCTGTTGAGTACACTGTATCAGGGTTAGGTGCCCAGACCGTCGGTAGTTTTTTGTTTGCCGCATGTCTGCCCCAATGGTAGATGATTGGGATGTTTTTGTCACCTTGGATTATTCCCAGGTTGTCAAAGTGCATGAAGGACTGTGGCTGAGTGTAACCACTGATGGCAGCTAGGTTCATCATTACTGGGTCAACTATGCATAAGTCCTGCACTATCTAATTATCTATTGATTTCAAACCAGCATAGTAATCTCTTGTGAGGCGAAGGATGAAATTGTCCACTCGGGGCACGTCGGCAGCATCATGCAGGGCCTTGTTGCTGACTCTTCTCATGTACTGGGAGCTGGCTGATCTATAGAGACCGAGGGAGGCTCTTAGACGGGATCTCTCCAGGCTTCTCATTTTCTCCATTTGGTTAGCACTCACATTCCACCATATTGGGGCAGCGTAGGTCAGTAGAGGCCGGATCAGGAGTAGGTAGCAAATTACTCTGTCTCTCTTGGTGATATCTCGGTTATGGAAGAGTTTTCCCAAGGATTTAACACGACGTTTTGCTTTGTCGATCTGTATGTTGGTATGCTGAGAACATCTTACGAAGTGGTCAATATGGAGGCCGAGATATTTGACAACTTTTTTGTTGGGAATGATGACTTCCTCTCTTGTGTCTGGATGGAAGGTTTTTATGGAAAATGTGTCCTTGTTTCTTTTATTAGTTTTACTGAGGAAGTTGTGTGGTTTTCGGATGAGGATTGTTTCACATTTTTGAAGACTCATACGGAGATTCCAGGTAGCATAAAAGTTGTTTATTTTATTCACCAGTATCTCTAATTCATCTTGAATTGACTTGACATCACTCCCAACAATATAAGCAATCAGGTCGTCGGCATATGCGATTGAGGCCGATTTACCATCTTTATTCATCTCGAATGCATTGAGGACATCAGCGGTGTAAATGGAGAACAAGCATGGAGAATTTACTGTCCCTTGTTGGAGACCTTCTCGGATGTTGAAGATGAGAGAAGAAGTGTTCTTTCCATCCCCCACTTGGAAAGACCTATCTTTGATCATGTCCCATATTAATTTGATGAGGTGTCTTGGGAATTTCTTCTTCATTAATATGAATATGAGTCCATCCAGCCAAACAGAATCGAAGGCTTTCTCTAAATCGATGAGACATGCCCCGATTAGCTTATTGTTCAATAAATGACTATTGATATCTGATAAGAATTTGTTAATTGCGTGTGTGGTGGACAGTCTACGTCGGAATCCGAACTGGTCTGGGATTATTTTTTCTTTATTACAGAACCTAATAATTCTGTTGTTGACAATTGCTTCGTAAACTTTGCTGATGGTTGGAGTGAGGCTGATTGGTCTGTAACTGGATGGATCATTCTTTGATTTTCCTTTTTTGTGTATTGGGATTAGTTGTGACCTTTTCCAAGCTTCAGGAAAGTAGTTCAAGTTAATTGCATTATTGAAGAGGGTAGCGTAATCTTGTATAATTTGAGGTGGGAGGGGGCACTCTTACCGACTAAGCTACCGGGAACCACAGAAATTCACTCTCAAATTCACCTCATACACCGACTAACCTCCTTTAGGCATTAAAGAATCACATAAATTTTTAAATCAAAAGAAGGAACTTCTATCTAAGACAATCTCTAATCACGGTTAGAGCCATATTTTAGTTTTTACGGGAATGAGAAAATTTCTTGTCTCATGCAGATATCATCTCATAGTTATAAATTTTTGTAAGTTCATCATAACTCGATTTTTTTTGTACATTTGAAAAATTTTTGGCTGTAAATTTCCGATACACTTTCAGGGAATTCTTATCGCATTTTACTTGCACTAAAATTTCAAGGAATTTCATAATTGAAAATTCAGAATCTCATGGGAATATCAATGAGAACTGCAAATGTAAGTTTAATTATTCCCTGAAATTTAATAGAAATCAGGAAATTTCAGTGAATATATATATAATATATATTTCACATGTATATATATCATCGGTGAAATTAATAAATTCTGTCCTTTTATAGAGACCGATTATTTTCAAAAATTGAAGATAATTAATTGAAAATGAAAAATTCTTTATAGACTCTTTTACTGTACTTTGCTATTCACTTCAATCATTACTCGAATTCTCTTTAATTCATTATCAATATTTATAAGGTATTGATGAGAAAATGAAATTCAGTGAATTCCATTTCTTCATTTCAACAAACGAATAGATCAGCGCGCGCGAGAGCGTGCGCACAGATCTAGTCTTCTCAATGCAGGGTTAGGCATGTAAAATACATGAAGTAAAATACCAAGTATTTTACACGTAAAATACCATGTATATTACACTCTAGATTTTGACGTGTATAATACCTTATGTATAATACGCGACGTATAATACATGTAAAATACTAGGTACTTTACGCCCCAAGGATTGGTCACATTGGGTAAAATACAAACCGGCCCTTAGTAGCAAAAATGACGAAAGGGCCTCAAAAAATTCCTCAGAGAAAACTTTTGGAATTTTATTTCTTTGTTTTTATGACCATGTCTAGTTTCTCAAGTTTAATTAAATTGGCATTGATGCTGTATGCTGTTATTAAGCCAATGCAATGCGCATGCGTAGCTTTTCATGAACAGCTGATGCACAATTTGGCACCACATCAGTCGTCACTGTCACTGGTGTTTGTTGGTTATTTTGTTAGCCACGATTGATGCTGATGAGTCTTTAATGTCGCTAATCATTTACTCAGTCTACTTAAAATCGATAATTATTCAGTACTCGCGATGACCAAAGGGAGTAAAGGTGGTCGACCACTCCACGATTTCTGGGAGAAGGGTGATTATGAGCGTTGGGCAGTTGAAGGAAAAATTGTAGATTGTAGCGTACTGTAAAGTGTGTAGAAACATCTTGAAAAATTGTGCAGAAGAAAGAATGAGATCTCACAGGTAAGTCCTCTTAAATAGAAGTGTAATTGAATAGTGATGAATTTTCTGGAATAAACAGGATTCTCAGATTTGAATAATTTCCTGTTCAGGAAAGGATGCAGAAACACCAGTCAGTAAAACTCATCCAATCTAAGTTCCTCTTCAAGTCCGCAGACTCTGGATAAATCAATTTCTTCTGAAGATACTGAGCAAGGATCCTCGAATCATTCTCCAACCGCAGCAAGAGTATCCTTGGTATCACTCCCCCAGGATGGAGGAACGTGATCAGGGTCCAGTTTGCCACCATCAAAGAGATTAAAAACTTCAGAATCTCAAAAACGTACACGCAATATGACTTCCTTTGTTGATTACGTCTCTGAGAGTGAAAAAGCTCGTATTGACAATTCTCTGGGGACATTTTTTATGGCTGCAATCTATCTTTCGACATCGTTGAGTCGAAACATTTTTTACGATCCTGCAAAGCAGTACGTCCTGGATACACTCCACGAACTGCTCAAGAGCTCGCGGGCCAAGGACTCCATGATATGTACGACCAACAAGAGAAGAACGTCACAGTACGTTCACCTTCTGAAGGGATATTAATCATCGCAAAGACGAAGATTGAATAGTTGCAGCACATGATTGCTTTTGTCACTAATGGGGAACAAATTAATTACTTGAAAACTTGGGACCTACACACTGGCATGAATCCTTCAGCTTTAATTGAGGAAGCAATACTACTGGCTAAAACAAAGGTTCAGGCCAAAGTGTATGCTATTATTACTGATGAAAATGTTGAGGTGATTGATCAGGGAATTTTCGATGATGTCTGGTTGTTACCGTGCAACCTTTCCCTTGCTTTATCGATCGAATCTAAAATGCTAGACAGAGAATTGATGAAACGAGTATATTACTTGCTGAAGGAATTCTCAGAGCCTGGACTAGAGAAAGAACTGATTAGTCGAGAGAGTGTCGATAAAGATTCAAGATAATGCCTCTCATCAAAAATGGGACCTGCTGTCTACTTGTCTGAAGAATCTTCCAGCTATGAGACAGTTAATGGGAAACAGACAATATAAGCTTAATAAGGAGGTCGTTAATATATTGATTGATGATACTTTTGAGGTGAAACTGCACGAAAGTATCAACTCGTTGGAGCCCGTGCATCGTTTAATAATCAAATGTGGACAGAAGGGAACATCTCTTGCTGATGTAACAGAGGATTGGTTGTTGCCGGACTCTAAAGAGCAACATGGTGAAAATTCGATTGGGATTTAGATCGATAAATTATTATCTCCTGCTGTTATCCGCTGATAAATTATTATCTCCTGATGTTAGCAGCAAATATTCTTCATCCAATTTATAGAGGGCAACGTTTCACAAAGCATAGCAAGCGTATGCGAGCAGTTATGATGTTTTTGATTGACAATCTTGATCCAGCTGGGATGGCAAGTTTTACCAAATTCACTGAGTCACAAGCTGTTTTTGCTAGCCCTAAATTGATGAAAGCTGTATCCACTCTTCATCCTGAGTTATCCTCATTCGCCCTGAAACTCTTGAGACTGCCTGGCACAGTACCAAAAATAAAGATACATCCAAAAAATTTCAATTTGACATCAAATCGTTTGAGAAGCTGACAAAAATTTAAATATTTAGCAAAGACAGTATCATTAAGAAGTGGTATGAAGCTAGTCATTAGCTTTTTTTGTTCTTTAAGATTTTCTTGATGTTCTTCACGTTATATTTTTCAGCACAAATGATTTATATGTGTTGATGTTTTCAGTTGCATATTTGCAGCAGTGATATGTGTGAAACTCTAAACAACGTGTATAGAGTTGAATGAAAAATATTTGTAAGAATTTGATTCATTTGCCTTTGATGAAAATAATGATTAGTATATGAGTAAAAATGAAAATTTTTTTCATTTCATAATAAATATACTATCGTTTATTTTCAAATCCGTGTATTTCTTTCTTGCACTTTTCAACAGAATGTTTACAATAATATCAATAGATCTCATTCCCCATCAATCAAATCATCATAATTGTCATCATAAAGCTCATTCATTTTATAAGAATAATAAACATCAACTAGTTTCATCGAACGATCAACTGTCAGGCGATTGCGTAGATCTGAGTGAACAAAAGCTCATGATGAAAATAATCTCTCCAGCAGTGCTGAGGCGGCAGGAATTTTGGATAATTTTTTGGCAAAATTTGACAGTGCAGGATAAAATGGTGCAGCTGCAGTCCAAAATGTTTGAGATGTATCGTAGTTTCGTTCCCTCAATTTGCCGAAAATACCTGCATTCTGCTGATACTGAACTAGTCCTGATTCCTCGTCGGTCTCATTCAATTCCTGTTCAATAAAGTCTTCTACCATTTTCATCTTGATCTTGCCATGAGCAAATCGGTGACCTCGATATTTGGGATGCAGAAAATTTGCAGTCAACACAATTGGTGTTAAAACTTTTTTTAAACGACCTAACAGCTTTTGCAACTCATTTATTGACCGTTGGCACAACCAATTGCAACTATTGCTCGCAACCATCGGCTAGACTGCAGCTTGATTCTTGGCAAACATTAATCAACTGGCAGATAGGATCAAAAAGGAGGATATAATCTTGTATCTCCATTTCGAATGAGGGATCTGTGAACATCTTGCTTTCGTGGCTCAATTGGATCTTGTGATTATCAATGAGCGTTTGCATTAGATGGAAGTTTTTCAGTAAACATCAAAATGCATCACAATAGCTGCACCATCGAGTCTCGCTTGCTAAAATAATTCTAGATCCTCCTAGCTGTTTCAACTCACGTTCTCCTCCAGAAGTTTTGAATTCACGTAAGAGCTTATTCACTTTTTTTGCGAATGTCTCAGGCACGAAAGCTTTTGCCAGTAAATTTCCACTATGACTTTGACAAGTAGTATGCCATATATCAACTTTCTTCCCCATCGACATCATGGCTGATGAATACTATTTATGCAGTTGTTTCGGATAATGCATAAATAGTACTGTGCCAGGCAGTCTCAAGAGTTTCAGGGCGAATGAGGATAACTCAAGATGAAGAGTGAATACAGCTTTCCAAAAGAGTTGTCCGTCTTCGTACTTCATCAATTTAGGGCTAGCAAAAACATTTTGTGATTCAGTGAATTTTGTAAAACATGCCCTCCCAGCTGGATCAAGATTGTCAATCAAAAACATCATAACTGCTTGCATACGCTTGCTATGCTTTGTGAAACGTTTCCCTCTATAAATTGGATGAAGAATATTTGCTGCTAACATCAGGAGATAATAATTTATCAGCCGGTAACAGCAGGAGATAATAATTTATCGATCTCAATCCCAATCGAATTTTCACCATGTTGCTCTTTAGAGTCCAGCAACAACCAATCCTCTGTTACATCAGCAAGAGATGTTCCCTCCTGTCCGCATTTGATTATTAAACGATGCATGGGCTCCAACGGGTTGATACTTTTGTGCAGTTTCACCTCAAAAGTATTATCAACAAATATATTAACGACCTCCTTATTAAGCTTATATTGTCTGTTTCCCATTAACTGACTCATAGCTGGAAGATTATTGAGACAAGTAGACAGCAGGTCCCATTTTTGATGAGAGGCATTATCTTGAATCTTTATCGACACTCCCTCTCGACTAATCAGTTCTTTCTCTAGTCCAGGCCCTGAGAATTCCTTCAGCAAGTAATATACTATACTCATTTCATAAATTCTCTGTCTAGCATTTTAGATTCGATCGATAAAGCAAGGGAAAGGTTGCACGGTAACAACCAGACATCATCGAAAATTCCCTGATCAATCACCTCAACATTTTCATCAGTAATAATAGCATACACTTTGGCCTGAACCTTTGTTTTAGCCAGTAGTATTGCTTCCTCAATTAAAGCTGAAGGATTCATGCCAGTGTGTAGGTCCCAAGTTTTCAAGTAATTAATTTGTTCCCCATTAGTGACAAAAGCAATCATGTGCTGCAACTATTCAATCTTCGTCTTTGCGATGATTAATATCCCTTCAGAAGGTGAACGTACTATGACGTTCTTCTCTTGTTGGTCGTACATATCATGGAGCCCTTGGCCCGCGAGCTCTTGAGCAGTTCGTGGAGTGTATCCAGGACGTACTGCTTTGCAGAATCGTAAAAAATGTTTCGACTCAACGATGTCGAAAGATAGATTGCAACCATAAAAAAATGTCCCCAGAGAATTGTCAATACGAGCTTTTTCACTCTCAGAGACGTAATCAACAAAGGAAGTCATGGTGCGTGTACGTTTTTGAGATTCTGAAGTTTTTAATCTCTTTGATGGTGGCAAACTGGACCCTGATCACCTTCCTCCATCCTGGGGGAGTGATACCAAGGATACTCTTGCTGCGGTTGGATGACCCTGAAGTTAGCAACTTTCCAATAAGACGAATACGTTGACACAGCATATCTGGTGGAAAAATCTTGGGAAATTGAAAAAAAAAATTAGTCGGTTCGGTACAACTAAATCTATTCGTGAAGTGCCCCAGAAATGTTTGTTGATGAATTAAAGGACGAAAATATTGATTCATAAACTATGAAAAATCAATAAATTGATTGACACCGAATATCTTCACCAAATTNCGACTCAACGATGTCGAAAGATAGATTGCAACCATAAAAAAATGTCCCCAGAGAATTGTCAATACGAGCTTTTTCACTCTCAGAGACGTAATCAACAAAGGAAGTCATGGTGCGTGTACGTTTTTGAGATTCTGAAGTTTTTAATCTCTTTGATGGTGGCAAACTGGACCCTGATCACCTTCCTCCATCCTGGGGGAGTGATACCAAGGATACTCTTGCTGCGGTTGGATGACCCTGAAGTTAGCAACTTTCCAATAAGACGAATACGTTGACACAGCATATCTGGTGGAAAAATCTTGGGAAATTGAAAAAAAAAATTAGTCGGTTCGGTACAACTAAATCTATTCGTGAAGTGCCNTCTGGTGGAAAAATCTTGGGAAATTGAAAAAAAAAATTAGTCGGTTCGGTACAACTAAATCTATTCGTGAAGTGCCCCAGAAATGTTTGTTG
>NW_021681252.1:21605-24823 GCF_001412515.2 Diachasma alloeum | reverse complement strand
AGAGACAGAGAGAGAGAGAGAGAGAGAGAGAGAGGAAATGAACCCACCAGTATACGTATAACGCACGGCGGGAAAATAAAAATTCGCTAAAACTAAACTCGCTGTAGCGGAAAAGCGGTAGAGTGAAGTCCGAAAAACCCAGAGCCAACTTGCTCGGGAAGATCCAGAGAAGCCCATGAAACCAAAATTATAATTTTTGGATCATTGGGAGCCACTCCGGGTTGATTTATATCCGGAGGGAAAATTTAACTAGGGAATACTCACGGGAAGCGAGAGCCGCAACTTGTAGGCACGCTAGCGGGGTGCCGGGAGGGAGAAGCATTCATACAGAATGCTCGAGCCTCTCTACGCAATTTATACGTAGAGCAAGATACAGATATACCTCGCTATAGGAGCGAGGGAGAGAGAGATAGCATGAGTCGAAAATTCTCAGATTTCGACCGGGAAAAGTTATTACGAGTTCACTAGAGAGCAAAACACCCTCACCGAAACTAAAAAACACTCCAAAAATATGGCCGGGATAAACCGGAAGTCGCGATGGAAACTCGGTACCGACCCAATTTGGGTGGAATAACCGATTAAAATCGGTGTGGCATACGGATACGAATTCCGAATACCCGTTAAATCCCCAAAAATGATAAATTTAGATACCGAACGAGGGATTTTTCGGAGGTTAACCCACTCCACGTGGCTGAGACCACGAGAGGGAATCCACCACGAGGGGGAAAAACCGACGCCATTATCAATGGCTCGGACAAAACTCAATTTCCACCGTAAAAACTCACGATTTTTCGATGTTTAGTGGTCCTCTTCCCTTTTCGGACCATCCTCGATCCCTATAGCTTCTCAAAGAAGAAAATAATCCGTGTGGACACAATTACGTCGTGATGGCACACACAGAAATTTAGACGTGACTCGCAGATTGTGACGGTCACCGCGGAACTAACTGCCCTGGGTCAGTGTCATGGGCACTAACCGCGGCGCGAATTCCGGCCAATAGAGGCTGGCTCTGATTGGCAGAGACTTTGGCACATCAAGCGTGGGTTTCGATGGCGCCACCGAATGATTTCGGGGAATTCAAAACGAAAATACTCAACTCTAATTTTTCTCTACATAACTTTATAAAATAAAATGACGGTTAATTCGGGCCGAACTGGTGGACGTTCGGAAAATTACCGAGGGTTTTTGGCGCCTTCTACGGGTCGGTTCTCCTGAATTAACGGGGTTAAAAGACACATAAACTCGAATTCTTTATTACTGCGAATTATCAAACTATTATTCTGGACTAAACTCTAAAGCAACCTGGCAATCCGTCGGAGACAAGGGTTGCCCTTGTTCCTAACGACCTTCCACTAAAAACACAAAAGGTAACCATTTAGCCCCGTAAAATCCCACGAAATTGTTGAGCTCCGGTATCGCAACCGGACCTAATCGATTTTCCGCGGGATTAACAATAGGGTCGACCCCATAAAAATTATCGGATGACTCATAACTTGGCCCTTCTTCACAATAATTCCATGTGCCCTCAAAAACGCGTAATGATTCCGGTCTTGACACACAAAAAAAAATTGATATTACAGAATCAAAACTTTGAAACACGAATTTAGCCACGCCATGGCGTGGAAATCCCAAAACCTCATTGTCGGAACGAGGATTGGATGTCTGACCACCCCGGGGTGGAAAAGCGAAACTCTTTCCCTCTCTCTCCTTTTATTCACGAATCGGCTTCCTATGTCACGGGGGGTAGTTGTTCTGATGGCAGTATCGTGTCCTAACGAACATTCCCACATGTTCGTTACACTCCCCTCCTTTGACGGTAGTTATCCGGGTCTGCCTTCCATGTTTGACCTGCGGCTGGTGTTGATGTTCTTCGTGGTTCTTCCCCATTGACTCCGGAGTACTGATGCGGATGCTTATTACTAACCAATTCTTAAGTCGAACCCATGTCTTGAGATGAGGGATCGGGAAAATCAGGAGGTCTAAATCTACTTTAAAACGAGAACCGGTTTCTGCTGGGTTGTTGTATTCAAAATTGAGTGAGTAACAGTGAGTATTATCACAGGCCACCCTCCTAATAGGTTGAGGAGGTTAGACTAAATATGTAAATTTCCGGCACAAAACAAAAAAAAAAGAAACCCAGCGGGAAAAGATGAGTAACGAAAAGAAAATTATAAAAGTCAGAATACATTGGTATTGAAACTAAAAAAATATATGTACATGGCGTTTACAACCTGCCTTATTGGTGCCGGGTATGTCGTTCATGTGTAAGAAGTTTATTTTAGTGCCGTCGCTTCTTAGCGCGGAGGATAACTGGATCCCCAGGATTTCGAAGGTCCTGGATGGTCATCTTGGGGCCAGACAGGGTCTGGAACGTGCGCAACTGATGGGCTCCTACCCATGAGCAGCTCTGTGATGGCTGCCACTGTCGGTGCTGGCAGTGTGACTCCTGCTGCTGGGATAGGGACTGCTCGTGCTCTGGATGCCATGGCAGTTTGGACGATTGAGTCTGTAGGGTAACCCTGGCCCTGTCTGTCTCGAGCGGACAGTGGGGAAGTTGCCCGAGGGAATTGATACTCTCTGGGATTTGCCGAGGCTGAGCCTGGAGAGTTCCCATAATGGGGATTTAGTGGTGGGAATTCCGAGCCAGGAGGGGCCCAATACGATGTTGGGACCTGACGAAGTGTCGTCTCGGAATGTCGTTCCGGATACTCGCCAGAGGTAGATGGTAGCTGTCCGATCTCGATAGTCCGAGCAGCGGGGCTGTTGGTCCCCCACTGAGGGACTACGATAGTTGGATGTCGGGGTTCTGTAACTTCCCGAGCTGTAGGGAACTTCAGCCGACACGGAAGTTCCTCCAGATCGAGAAGGCTCGGATCGACGAGCGTACATCTGTTGATCGCTTTGTGAAAAAGACTCCCTGGACGAGGTAACGATTGGAGATCCAAGGGTGGGGGATACCTTGAAAACCTCCGACCTTACGACCGGCCTGTTGGTGGATCGACTCATGACGGCCCCAGCCAAGTCGGTTTTATGTGTGGGACAGGGTCGATTCTTGGCGACACTGTAGGGGCATTTCCCGCAGAAGGCCTCTCCAGTGGGATTCGGGCAGTCGCTTGGTCGTGTGACGAAATTCCAGGCGAATTCGTCACCTGCGGAACTCCAGGGTATTTATGTATAGAAAGAGAGAGAGAGAGAGAGAGAGAGAGAGAGAGAGAGAG
>NW_021681252.1:5697-21244 GCF_001412515.2 Diachasma alloeum | reverse complement strand
CTTTTTGCTTGCTACCTTTTCTCGCTCTCTCTACGTAATTATTCTATGCTACCTATTTCTTTATAGTTCTCCGACTCACAAGAGTTTTGGAGGAAAAATGATGCTACCTGAATTGTTCGGAAACTACCTTTTTTTGCGTTTTAATGCTCTCTAGCGTTCGTTGAGTTTTGGATTCCGGTTGGGCATGGGGACGCTATCTTTTAGTTATCTTTACTTTATGGTTGGAATCCAGAACAATAAAATTATCTAAGCTCTCTTACGTTCATGAATAAGCTACCTATTATTTTGGAAATTATTGGAGACCGTAAGCTACCTATTTTCCTGGAGAAAACCTCCATTTCCGGGTTAGAAGTGCTCCCTTCCGGTAAATCAGTCCCGTGGCTGATTCAAGCTCCCTAACTCATTTTTGCTACCTTTTCGGTGAATGAGATTCCCGATTTTAATGCGTTCCAAATGGCGCAAGAGTTAGGGAAACCATTACAAAGCCGCTCTAGAATTCGGAATTCGATTAATTACAGTCGAAAAATAAGAGAAAAATTAATACCTTTTCGTGAACTCTCTTTTTTTTTTATTTCGCGTATCTACCTCCTCCGTTCTCTCTTGCACTACGCTACCTTCCTGTAGTCTTNTTCATGAATAAGCTACCTATTATTTTGGAAATTATTGGAGACCGTAAGCTACCTATTTTCCTGGAGAAAACCTCCATTTCCGGGTTAGAAGTGCTCCCTTCCGGTAAATCAGTCCCGTGGCTGATTCAAGCTCCCTAACTCATTTTTGCTACCTTTTCGGTGAATGAGATTCCCGATTTTAATGCGTTCCAAATGGCGCAAGAGTTAGGGAAACCATTACAAAGCCGCTCTAGAATTCGGAATTCGATTAATTACAGTCGAAAAATAAGAGAAAAATTAATAACTTTTCGTGAACTCTCTTTTTTTTTATTTCGCGTATCTACCCCCTTCGTTCTCTCTCGCACGTACGCTACCTTCCTGTAGTCTTTCTCTCTCGGATTCGTGTTCCCCTCGTGGACAATACTTTTGCTTCTTTCGATCAGCTTTGGATTGGGATCGCTTCCCTTTTCATACTTAAAATTATTATTCACATCTTTCGAGTCTTTTGGAATTGAATGGATCATTTCAGAGTATTTAAAATTATTTTGAGTCACATTGATGTAATTTTGTATTTGTACGAATTTACGATTTTGTATTAATATCGGCAATAGCGAAACACGTCAGTACAATTATGTTTATTATTCAATATCGACCTTGCCTATCCCGTTTAGAATTTAAGACATTGGTTTATTGGTTTCTCGATCGATGATTGGCTTTGTTAATTGATGTTCTCGTCCACGAATCCACCCCTCTCTCCACGACCCGCACACTGAGCAGCCGAGTAAATCCCGTACCCTCGTAATCCACATTTCTGCGTATAGTTTGCGATATGTTTCTTGTCGTTATTGGATTGTTGGGGACAATCAATTTAGTTTTAAGAAAATACGGTTCCGATTGCGGTTTGTCGATTCCGCGTTGCTAAAAATCGGCTGGCGCCCTAAATACACGAAGTAAGGATTGGATGAGCTGCTGATTGTTCCCGGAGTCCAGTTTTAGCGTTAGGGTTTTTGGCGTTTCAGACTTGTCGGATTACGAGAACGAAGGTAATGAGTTGGCCGTGTTTGGATAATCGAGACTTCTGGGTTAGGGTTTATTGAGTATTTGTTGAGGCCAAAGAAAAATCATTACAGTCGATGTCCGTGTCTGCGACAGTCGAAACACCAGATCGTCTTCTTCTTGGGGCCCCTTTTGGTATCGCCCTTTGGAGAGTCATTTTCTGGTAGCTTTTTGATGTCGCCCACTTCAGCCAACCGAGGTGTCGGTACGGTAGCAGCGGGTGTCGACATCTGAGTGACTCGAGTGCTAGGTACCAGAGTACCTTGGCCAGCGACCGAAGTCACTGAAAGAGTATTTGGGGCTGACCCGGAGGCGGAAGGGGTCGGGCCAGTTTGAATCACTGGAGGAGTATGTGGAGCAGACCTGGAGGCGGAAGGGGTTGGGCCAGTGAGTTGAATCACTGGAGTTCAATTGGTGAGCATTTTCCTTACTGGGTAAGGAAGCTGACGAAGCTCATCTCGAGGTATTAGGGAGTCGACCCTTTCCTCTCGACAAATCGGGACACCACTGGCGGTATCGTGGCCTCATGGATGTCCCGTGGAGACATAGGTGGCGTGATTTCCCCGGCTTTGGGCTTGGTGTAAGGCGGAATAGGCGAGTTGTTGGTTTGCCTCACGCTCGATCCTGCGAGAGATGCCTGCTCGTCGGCTTGTAAGTCGATCTGCAGGATGTCACTTGAAGGGCCCCGGGAGGTTTCGTGATGAGACCCTTCCGCTTCCATGGAAATTTGAGCCGCGGCTGCTGCCGTCGGATTGCTGGGTCTACAGCCCGGATCTCCATCAGGTTCTGAGCCGGACGTCGAGGACGATGCGGAAGAAGAGGAGTTTGAAGATATAGCTGAACTGCGAGATGACCTCGAAGACGTAGATGAACTGCGTGAGAGAACGACCGTTCCCGTGAATCCGGGGGAAGGAGGAATCTGAGCTTCCTGCATGGGTGATCGCGCCACAGGGCCGTCAGCGATGCCGTCATCGGCGATCTCGGGGTCCAGAGGGTTAGCCAGCTTTAGAGGGTGGACTTCTACTGGAGTTGGCAGCGGCGGAATCACATACCGAAGCTGATCGATGTGGCGCAGTGGGCGTAGACTACAGGTCTGCAGGGCTCTTAGGAAGCCTTCTTTCTTCCTCTCGACCTCCCACACTTTAGATAACCAGGGACCGAGGGGTTCCCAGTAATCCTGAATGTGTGGAGCTGACGTTGGTAGCTGGAGCCTTTCCAGCAAGACTATGGGCTGGATGGCGAATTGTTTAGCCCCAGGGTCCGAGGTCGGGGTTACTGGTTTAGGGGCCTCGGACTGCGCCTCTCCTATTTGAACGACCGGAGTTACCGGAGTGGGTGACCGAGAGACTGGTTCAGTCTTCGGATAGTACGGACTCCTAGGAGGAGAGGTAGTCTGGAGATCCCGTTCGAGATTCGAAAACTCGAAATTAGCCAACTCTGGAGGTACTCCATTTGGCCAGAGGGCTGCCACGAAAGCCTGTTCTTCCTGGGAGGCTCTCTGGTGGACACTAGGCTCAGGGGTTGAGGCTTCCTCCGCCTTAACTTGGTGCGGCTCCCTCAAGGGTGGATTCCGTTCCTGGGTTGGAGGCGAGCCTGGTGGACTCTCCGTGATATCCACGACCTCTGGATGGTGGTCGGCGGGACTCAGCTCTGGATTCTGAAATTGAGAAGGCACAGAGACTTCATTCGGGGGGATGGCCACCCACAGGTGGAATTACAACTTAAATCCCTCAAGGGGAGGTGTCGGTCAGCCGCCGATCAGGCGGAGGGGGATTCCAATGCATGGATTTGACCATGATGGAGTCACGGAGAGGTGCTAACGGCTCTAGCTATTGGTCAGCTAGAGAAGGTCGATACGGTTTTAGGTCTTGTATCGACGATTCATCCTGATCGTTACCAGCGAAGTCCACGAACCGGTATCGTACTCGTGAGATCTTCTTCTGGACGATAAACGGCCCTTCGAAGGGAGGAACTAACGCCGCAGAGAAACGCTTAGCGGCATTAGACAAGGGGTGAGATCGACGCATGACGAGATCACCTTCCTTGAACTCTGCGTCTCGACGACGGAGATTATAGTGGTGCGCCTGGTTGTCAGACGATTCCCGCAAGGCATGGATGAGGGTTTTACAGAGGAGCTCCAGCCTTTTCATCCTATTAATCCATTCTAGCGGTTCGCCGGGGATGATTTCTACCTCTCCTTCGAGTTGTCGTCGGAGGGATAAGGCGGCAAGAGGATGCCTGCCGAAGTTTACGAATGCCGGAGTGGTTTGAAGGGAACTATGTTTCGCCGTATTGAAAGCAAACGGAATTCATGTAAATGCGTGTCCCATGTCACGCATATCACCTTCCATGAAGGCTCGCAACATCATTTTTAGGACACGATTAACCCTCTCAACGGGATTCGCCTGGGGATGGTATGGTGGGGAGGTCTCATGCCTTAACCCCGTATTTGCCGCCAGGGCTTAAATCTCCCGATTAACGAATTCCGTTCCGTTATCGGTGAAGAGGACGCGGGGCGTACCCCAGCGAGAAATAATAACCAAAGACATTTTTACGACCGGTATATTCAACATCTATATTATCCCTCGGGCTATTCTACTCGGTCAACCTTAGATATTTTTAAGGCATAAATTACATGGAAAGCGGGATGATATATGCTATCCATCGACTTTCCGGACCTCTATACGAGGGAAATAATTGAATGATTATCAATGCACAAATTAAAAAATTCGGAGGCACACGGGCTTGAACACAAGTGGGGTATGATCCCACATCTCCTGTTTGCCGGACAGGTGCTCTGCCAATTGAGCTATTGTGGCCTCCTCCGCATCTCCGAATTTCAGAACTTGTGCATATCGTCTCACTATCTCCACTCCCCCCCACCCTTCCCGTTTAAACTGAAATATCACAATCAAAGACATTTTTACGACCGGTGTATTCAACATCTATATTATCCCCTGGGCTATTCCACTCGGTCAACCTTAGATATTTTTAAGGCATAAATTACATGGTGTAACGATGCTGCCTGATGAGGGCTCACAGACAGGTTACAATAAATTCTTTTGCACTTCTAGGTATATGTTTATTCGTTAAATCTATTAATAAAGGCGTGCAGTAGGGAAGTGAGTTAGGGAAGACGTTCTGAAAATTATCACTCTCTGCATTACTCAAATTATGACTTTTATTCAGTACATTTCTCAGTGTTCATGGATTATTAACTAGTCTCTCTTTTTCACTCCTAATTCGCATGTTCGTATGCTCTTTGGTACACTCGAGTAGTCAGGGGGCCTAGTATTATAATTCAGCAATTAATACCTGTTGCCTCGTGGGACATGGGCTCCTAACCTCCCAGTCTCGACTTGTAAACGAGGTCTCCTCCTGTCTATTTCCCCCTCGAATGTGTATTTTGGGCCAGCAGATTCACTGGCTCGACTCTTCTCTTCCCTCTACTCTATAACTCTCACTAGTCTTAAATTATGCAATTTTTCCTTTTTGGCTAACAAATCTCAGCTCACAGGTCACTGGCACATGGGGAGGAAGACAAGAGAGAGAGATCCCTCTCGATCAGGGTCGATGGCGCCAGCCGTTACCCGGGAAGCTACAGTGTCCCTTTTTCGTCGGCGGATGGCGCCTCGAGAATCAAATTACCCGTTTTCAAAACTCCCTTTATCAGGTTCAGCACCAGTCCTGCATCTTTGATGATTCCTAATACCTTTTCCAGTATCTCGAGGTGTTACTGAAAGCTTTTTGTGACCAAAATCACGTCGTCCAGGAATGTGAAGATCTTTGGCTCTAGCTTTGGGCCGAAAAGTTTATCCATCAGCCTCTGGAATGTTGCGGGTGCATTGCAGAGTCCATATGGCATTCTAGTGAATTGTAAGAGTCCTCTTCCCTCCACTACGAATGCCGTCCTGGTTTTACTTTTCTCCTCGAGTGGTATCTGGTGATAAGCAGCTTTCAGGTTCAGTGTGGTGATGTAATGGGCCTCATGGAGCTTGTCTAGTATTGAGGTCATGTTCAGGAGGGGATATGCGTCTTTTCGTGTCAGGGCATTTAGCACCACGGAAAATCTCCACGAACCATCTGGTTTTTTCACCATCACTGGGCGGCTGGCCCATGGGGATTCTCCTTCTTCCACAATCCTCATGCTCACCATCCTGTCTACTTCGGCGATTAGTGCCTCCATGACAATCGGTGATCTTCTCACCATTCGCTGCTTCACTGCTCTTTCATCCTGGGCAAGGACGACATGCTCGGCGATTTGTATTGGCTGAGTCAAGTCTTTTGGCAGTTGATCTTCCCACTTTTCTAGTAGGCGTTTTAATTGCTCGAGCTGTGGGTCATTCAGTTCTTGAATCCCAAAGCACGTGCTGATCGTTGCCATTCCTTCCTCTGCTCATACAATCGGGTGGGTTATGTCCACTCCATCCACCCACGAGACTTTTTTTTCCACTGATGTTAACTCCGTAATGGGTGATGAAGTCGATACCTAGGATACAGTCTGTTCTCAGATGCTCTACCATGACAGCAGGGAACCAGTCACTTACTCCGTCGATTGCGATAGGGAACATAGCTTCTCCATGGATCTTTTCAGGTGCTCCATTGGCCATGGCGACGTACTCTGACTTGGTGGGTGATCTTTTCTTCATGATCAGGTTTAATTCTTTCATTATCACCTTTCCCACCCTGCCAAAGACTGTCAGGGCTGCTCCTGTGTCCAGCAGTGCCTCGAGGCCTTTATTTCCTACTTTTATCCGGGGAAGAATCCTTTTCTTGCTTCCTTTCTGGATCACTTGTTGCGGTTGTGCTGGAAAATCCTCGAGTTTCGTCTTTCTTTTGTGTTTTTCTTTATTATTATTTGTGTCTTGCTTCTTCGAATGTCGCGAGTCGTTGGCCTTCTCGAGGGGATGATTTTGGTCTCCCTGTGCTTTTGCGCTGCTGACTTCTTCGGTTTCTAGAGGGTCTAGATCCAAAAATTCAATGCCAGCAATGTTCTCTTCACTCGTGCAGCTGTCTTCCTCAGTCTCTTCATCATCTGGCACCTCGTAATAGGTCCAGATGTCTTTTTTGGGACTGATCGTCACTTCAGCCACCTTTTCCACTGGTTCTATTTTCTTTGGGGGTCCCATTGATCTAGATTCTGGTGGTGGTGGTGAACGTTTTGCTGTTTTTGGAGTCGCCCCCTTGCTGATTTGCTGTGAACTCTGTGGGGCGGGGTTATTACCAGTGTCGAGTCTTACTACTGGTGCCCCTAGGCGTTTTTTGATGCCTTGCAGCCACAGTTGTCGATGAGCACCCCTTCCCTTCCATACGCCATACAGAGAATGATTTTTGTGCCAGTGCAGTTTCGCTTGGAGTGTCCATCTGTTGATCCACAGTTTCGACGGAAGTACGGATATCTTGGCTTATTTGGTGGGGTGGATGTTGCCACTGGAGATCCTGGCTGGGTTGACGCTGGCCTTGGGCTGGCGTTTGTTGCCTGGCCACTCGGTTGTTTTTGCTGCCTTGCAGGTTCAGACACTGGTGCTAGCCCACTCGAGTTGACTCCGTTCCCCGTTTTCTTTTTCTTCTTTTTCTTTTCTGCTGGCCCTTTCTTTGCTGGCGTCTCTGAGACTTCGTGCACCGCCCCTTTTTTGCTCAGGGTTTCATTTTGTGCTTGTTTTGCCCCAGCTGCTGTGGAGTTTTTGGTACTCGACCAGGCGAATTCTTTTGCACAGCACTGGTCTTTTCCGGGTGGTGGTCGATAATTTTTATTCTTTCTCCACCTTTTCTCCTCCTCGGCTGCCAGCTCTGCCAATTCCTCGAATGTGTCAAAGTCCTTTGGACCGATTTTAACGTTGTACTCTGGTCTCAATCCACTGTAGGCCCTCCTGAGTTGTTTTTTCCCTCCTGGAGGCTTTTTCAGTCTGTCGTACAGTCCTTGTAGACAGACTAGATAGTCGATTGCCAGCTCGTCTGGGCCTTGATTTCGTCGACGAATATCTTCTTCAATGTCTTCATCATCCGCCCTTGCTGCGTACCAGCTTCTGAAGGCCTTGATGAAGTCTTTCCAGCTGTTCCAGTACTTTTTATTGATTCTGTACCAGGTTAGGGGTCTTCCTTTCAATACTTCTGGTAAAACCCCAAGTCTCTCTTTGCCAGAAATGTCAGCTGACTCGAGTTTCTCGTCGAGTTGGTCCAGGAAATCGTCTGGGCTTAATTCGTCTGTATTTTTGAAAGCTATTTTCCATTTCCTTGCGACCTCGCCGATGTCTCGGCTTTTCTTGTGGCTTTTTTTCTTGTTTTTCTTTGCTTTTTCTCTTCTGGACACTTCTTCTTCGCCGCTGGATGAGTCCGTGGACTCTTCGCTGGACGATTCGGTGTCCGATTCTTTTGAGCTTGAGCTTGTGGATACTTCCCGGCGGATTTTTCGTCTTTCCGTCTTCTTGGATTTCTCCTTGGGCCTCTGGTTTCCTCTTTTGGAGTGTTCTCGCTTTGTACTCAAGTTTTTTCTCTCCTTTCGCTCTTCCTCTTCTGAGGAGCTACTCGAAGATTCCTCGGTCTCTATTGTCGATACTATTTACACATCACTGATGTCTCCACATCGTGTGGAGGAACCTTTTGGCCCTTGGCTCTTTTTCTCTGCTCCTTTTGAGAGTGAGACACCCCTTTTTGAGGTTTCTTCCTTCTCTTTTGGAGCTGCACTCTTTGTTTTGTTGGAGGGTGTCCCCTTCGTCTTAGTAGCCTGCTTCGTTGAGATTTTATCACCCTCATCTGGCTCTTCTTGGGCCGGGGATAAATTTATATCTTGTATTTGTTAAATCAGGCGTCTTGGAATGTTTGCTGCATCAGTGAGTATTAGACTGGATCCATTCCTCGGGGACAGTCTGGAATAATAATCATTGGGATGCCTTTGGTACCCCCAGAGGTGGGCCTTATTAGACTCGCCTCTGCTACTCGAGAGAGGAACCCTCGGCTTCTTCGTCGTTGTTCTCTTCGACGGCACTGGGCCTCTTCTTCTCGCATTTCCTCGAGGGTCTGAAGCAGTCTCTGTCTCTCTTCCTCGCATTCTTTCCTCACTTCATCGATGTAGCTTCGATCCAAGCCGTGCCCCTTTCCTTCTACACTTCTCTCGTGTAAAAGAGCCCGCATTGTGTCGACCGCGTCAGTCTCTTTGGTCCCAGAGGCTTCACTTCGGTACCCTGGAATGCTTCTACCCTTTTCTAGGGCGCTTGCTCCGGCTGACCATGGCTGTGGGGGTTGGAGGTTGTCTCCTTCCCTCTTCCTCCGTTCGTCAGTGTCGGAATCTTCCTTGGTGTTGAGTTTTCGCCTTGCTGTGCCCGTCGTTTGGACTGGGTCTCCGCTTTCTTTGCGTGGTGTGTAAAATGGTGAATGTGGTGTATCGTGGGCCCTATCCTCGTCGGTCCAGGTGATTCTCACATCGCCCAGATTTCTGAGTTGGGCTCTTACGTACCGATCTCTGATTGTTGTTCTATCTCCCTCAGGATTCGCTGGCATTTGCTCGAGCAGACGACGCACTTCCTCATCGGTAGTGTCGTCGAGCCAGGCTACGATCTCCGTTTGTCGGAGTCGACGCCACGCCCTTGTGCCAATGACTTTAGGGTCCCCCTTATCATTGAGAGCTTCTATGGTCCCTTCGTTCATCACCTCCCGGAGGAGAGCGTTTTCCTCTTCTTCTGGGGTTTGTTCGGGCAGCGGGTTTACTACCACGTCGTGGTCAGACGTTTTCTCGTCCCCTGCCATCGTTGACAATTTTCCACTTCACGTGAATTTTCCCAATCCCCTTGCTTGGACTTTATCGCACGTCTCGTCCCTCGCTGGATCGTCAAGTCACTGCTCACGACCTTGGTGTTGCGTTTGTTGTTGCCACACCGGGCAGTCCCACGTTCTTGTCCTCCGTGGATCCGTGCGTAAATGTCACACAAAGAGAGAATTAGGAGTTTATTTTGAAAGAATTTCTATTTTCTACTTTGTTTCCGATTTTATTGGGGTGATAAATTCTATTGCTCGAGTCAATGTTTCGATGTTATTTATTTTGTAGTATTACCGTTTGAAATATTCTGAATTTACTTGATTTCTATTCTTCGCGTTTCTGATAATTTCCGGTTTCGAGATTTTATTTTCGCAGTATTATGATATCTAATAGGATAATTAACCTCACTCGCTGTGCCCTTTCACGGGGCGCGTGGCGGGGAATTGCGACTTTATTACTGGTTTTGTTATAGTTTAATTATCGGGATGTTGTTATTTGCGCTCCGAAACCGTAAAATTCTATTTCGGTAATTTTCTCGAGATTTTTCAAATTTTTCAATTTTGATTTCTAATTTTGATTTTAAATTCTGACTTTAGTTTTTATTTTAATTTTCGATTTTAATTTTGGGGTTTTCTATTCCCTCAATTCCAAAACTCACATCCCCATAAGGGATGCCATTTGTAACGATGCTGCCTGATGAGGGCTCACAGACAGGTTACAATAAATTCTTTTGCCCTTCTAGGTATATATTTATTCGTTAAATCTATTAATAAAGACGTGCAGTAGGGAAGTGAGTTAGGGAAGACGTCCTGAAAATTATCACTCTCTGGATTACTCAAATTATGACTTTTATTCAGTACATTTCTCAGTGTTAATGGATTATTAACAAGTCTCTCTTTTTCACTCCTAATTCGCATGTTCGTATGCTCTTTGGTACACTCGAGTGGTCAGGGGGCCTAGTATTATAATTCAGCAATTAATACCTGTTGCCTCGTGGGACAAAGGCTCCTAACCTCCCAGCCTCGACTTGTAAACGATGTCTCCTCCTGTCTATTTCCCCTTCGAATGTATATTTTGGGCTAGCAGATTCACTGGCTCGACTCTTCTCTTCCCTCTACTCTATAACTCTCACTAGTCTTAAATTATGCAATTTTTCCTTTTTTGCTAACAAATCTCAACTCACAGGTCACTGGCACACGGGGCGGAAGTCAAGAGAGAGAGATACCCCTCGATCAGGGTCGATGGCGCCAGCCGTTACCCGGGACGCTACAGTGTCCCTTTTTCGTCGGCGGATGGCGCCTCAAGTATCAAATTACCCGTTTTCCGGTCCGTCCCGTCGATTACAACCGACGGCGACTACGCTCGAGCGCGCCTTGTCACAATGGAAAGCGAGATGCTATATGCTATCCATCGACTTTCCGGACCTCTATACGAGGGAAATAATTGAATAATTATCAATGCACAAATTAAAAAATTCGGAGGCACACGGGCTCGAACACAAGTGGGGTATGATCCCACATCTCCTGTTTGCCGGACAGGTGCTCTGCCAATTGAGCTATTGTGGCATCTCCTTCGGTGATGCGGAGGAGGCCACAATAGCTCAATTGGCAGAGCACCTGTCCGGCAAACAGGATATGTGGGATCATACCCTGCATGTGTTCGAGCCCGTGTGCCTCCGAATTTTTTAATTTGTGCATTGATAATTATTGAATTATTTCCCTCGTATAGAGGTCCGACAAGTCAATGGATAGCATATAGCATCCCGCTTTCCATGTAATTTATGCCTTAAAAATATCTAAGGTTGACCGAGTAGAATAGCCCAGAGGATAATATACAGGGTGTCCCAGAAGTACATGCTGATCCTGAACCAGCATGTACAGGGGGTGATTCTGAGCCGAAAAGTCCTTTTCCACTTTTCGATCAGAAGCACCCCTCCGGAGATATTGGGGTAAATAGGACAGCCAATGACGCTGCAGCGTTAAGCGGCAGTACGTCCGTGTGGCTCCGCTTACCGGTGTACGTGATTCCATTTCCAGTCAGTAGGAGGCGGGATAGCGTTTTACGTTCACCCGTGAGCGAGAGAGAGAAGGAAAGATATTTCTCTCTCGCTCGCTCACATCTCTTTACGAAAATGTTTTTGCCATTATCTGTTAAACAATAGGGTTTAGGGGATTTTTCCATTGATTATTTTTTGTTGCAAATCGAATTTGCAACAAACTAATCTTATGCAAAAATCACGTTAATNCACCCGTGAGCGAGAGAGAGAAGGAAAGATATTTCTCTCTCGCTCGCTCACATCTCTTTACGAAAATGTTTTTGCCATTATCTGTTAAACAATAGGGTTTAGGGGATTTTTCCATTGATTATTTTTTGTTGCAAATCGAATTTGCAACAAACTAATCTTATGCAAAAATCACGTTAATCCAATAGTTGATTAAATAATTGCAATCAAGTCTTGAATAATTTTTGGTCATTATTTAAAAAACTATTGGGTTTACATCATTTTTCCATCAGATTATTTTTGTTGCAGATTCCATTTGCCACAAAAAATAATCAATGGAAAAATCCCCTAACCCCAATTGTTTNAGATTATTTTTGTTGCAAATTCGATTTGCGACAAAAAATAATCAATGGAAAAATCCCCTAACCCCAATTGTTTACCACATAATTGAGAAAGAGCGTGTTTCTTCGGAAAAATTCCGAAAATCACAGCTATCCCCCTTTCGATTTCTGAGGCAATTGTTTAATTGTTAATTATCTCAGATACCAAGAGGATTAGGACATTTTGTCAGTAGATCTTTCATCTTGTTAATGAAATTTAACAAAAAAAATTTCTTCTAACAAAAAGTCTTGAAATTATCGGTTGAGGAGATAATTAATAATGAATTAATGACCTCGGAAATTCCGAGGTGATGGCCGACGATTTTCGAGAAATAATAATCAATAACTAAATCGTGTAAACCCATTTGTTTACAAGATAATGGTAAAAGAGTTTTTTTTTGCGAAATAATCGAGAAAATTAGCCGCCTCCCCCTTTCGATTTCTGAGGCGATTGTTTAATTGTTAATTATCTCAGATACCAAGAGGACTAGGAAATTTTGTCAGTAGATCTTTTATCTTGTTAATGAAATGTAACAGAAAAAAGTTCTTCTGACAAAATCTCTTGAAATTCTCGGTTGAGGAGATAATTAATAATTAAACAATGATAAATGAAATGCGGAGGGAACGGCTCATGATTTTTGGGAAGTCGTCAGCAATAAAAATCAATCCATAAAAGGGGTTGGANAAGTTCCTCTGACAAAATCTCTTGAAATTCTCGGTTGAGGAGATAATTAATAATTAATTAATGACCTCGGAAATTCTAAGGGGATGGCCGATGATTTTCGGGAAATAATAATCAATAACTAAATCTTGTAACCCCATTTGTTTACAAGTTAATTGTAAAAGAGTTTTTTTTGCGAAATAATTGATAAAATTACCCCCGTCACCCTTTCGATTTCTGAGGTGATTGTTTAATTGTTAATACCCTCAGATACCAAGAGGACTAGGAGNGGAAATAATAATCAATAAGTAAATCTTGTAAACCCATTTGTTTACAAGATGATTGTAAAAGAGTTTTTTTTGGCGAAATAATTGATAAAATTGCCCTCGTCCCCCTTACGATTTCTGAGGCGATTGTTTAATTGTCAATTATCTCAGATACCAAGAGGACTAAGAAATTTTGTCAGTGAATCTTTTATCTTGATAATGGNGAGTTTTTTTTTGCGAAATAATTGATAAAATTAGCCCCCTCCCCCTTTCGATTTCTGAGGCGATTGTTTAATTGTTATCAATTATCTCAGATACCAAGAGGACTAGGAAATTTTGTCAACACATCTTTCATCTTGGCAATGAAATTTAACCGAATAAAGTTCTTTTGACAAAATCCCTGAAAATTCTCAGTTGACGAGATAATTAACAATTAATTAATGGCCCCAAAAATGCGAAGGGGATGCTNAAGTCGTCAGCAATAAAAATCAATCCATAAAAGGGGTTGGAAGGCAGGGATCCTCATTTTGATTGTCGTGGTGTCCCTGAAAAGGCCCGATTTTGGTTTGTTCGTGGGATGAACTGGAGAGGGTAGGAGGGCGGCAGGGAGTTCCTAAAGCAGGTTCTCCACGTGTCCTCCACCTTCATCAATGCACAGCCTGGCTCTCTTCAGGAGGTTTGTCCTCATGTGTTCCAGCTCTTCAGGTGTGATGGTTGCAACTGCAGCGTGCAGCAATGCGACCATCTCCTCCTGATTCGCTGGACGATGAGCGTATATCCGTGACTCCAGAGTACCCCACAAGAAAAAATCCAGCGGAGTGAGATCTGGAGACCGCGGAGGCCACGCTACAGGTGGTTGGCGACGTCCACCCCTGTCCCGGTCGCTCCTGTTCCCGATCCAGCGATCCGGGAACCACTCGNTTTTCCATAAATTATTTTTTGTCGCAAATCGAATTTGCAACAAAAATAATTTGATGCAAAAATCACGTAAACCCAATAATTTATTAAATTATTGCAATAAAGTCTTGAATAATTTTTAGTCATTATTTAAAAAACTATTGGATTTACAGCATTTTTTCATCACATTATTTTTGTTGCAAATTCGATTTGCGACAAAAAATTATCAATGGAAAAATCTCCTAACCCCAATTGTTTACCACGTAATTGAAAAAGAGCGTGTTTCTTCGGAAAAATTCCGAAAATTGCAGCTATCCCCCTTTCGATTTCTGAGGCGATTGTTTAATTGTTAATTATCTCAGTTACCAAGAGGTCTAGGAAATTTTGTCAGTAAATCTTTTATCTTGTTAATGAAATGTAACAGAAAAAAGTTCTGCTGACAAAATCTCTTGAAATTGTCGGTTGAGGAGATAATTAATAATTAAACAATGATCAATGAAATGCGGAGGGAATGGCTCACGATTTTTGGGAAGTCGTCAGCAATAAAAATCAATCCATAAAAGGGGTTGGAAGGCAGGGAAAAGGATGAGGATCCTCGTTTTGATTGTCGTGGTGGCCCTGAAAAGGGCCGATTTTGGTTTGTTCATGGGATGAACTGGAGAGGGAAGGAGGGCGGCAGGGAGTTCCTAAAGCAGATTCTCCACGTGTCCTCCACCTGCATCAATGCACAGCCTGGCTCTCTTCAGGAGGTTTGTCCTCATGCGTTCCAGCTCTTCAGGTGTGATGGTTGCAACTGCAGCGTGCAGCAATGCGACCATCTCCTCCTGATTCGCTGGACGATGAGCGTATATCCGTGACTCCAGAGTACCCCACAAGAAAAAATCCAGCGGAGTTAGATCTGGAGACCGCGGAGGCCACGCTACAGGTGGTTGGCGATGTCCACCCCTGTCCCGGTCGCTCCTGTTCCCGATCCAGCGATCCGGGAACCACTCGTTCAGCTGGTCGGCGACGGCGACACACGTATGTGCTGGAGCTCCATCGTGCTGAAACCATACAGCTCTCTCCGCCGGACCGTCACCGATGACAGTTACAAGGCGATCTTGTAAATATCCCAAGTTGTTGCCACCCTGAAACAGAAAAAAATCAAAATCAAATCAAAATTAGTATATTGTGCACCAAGGGCCGAAAGTTACATTTTCCTGACCCGAGGTGCACATGCGATTTTTTAACATGCCTGCAAAGAAAAGTTCGTATTTTGCTTTTTGATGAGGGGGAGAAAATTGAGTTTTTTCCGCCCTAGAGTGGAAAATGACTCTNACAGCTATCCCCCTTTCGATTTCTGAGGCGATTGTTTAATTGTTAATTATTTCAGTTACCAAGAGGTCTAGGAAATTTTGTCAGTAAATCTTTTATCTTGTCAATGAAATGTAACAGAAAGAAGTTCCACTGACAAAATCTCTTGAAATTCTCGGTTGAGGAAATAATTAATAATTAATTAATGACCTCGGAAATTCCAAGGGGATGGCCGACGATTTTCGGGAAATAATAATCAACAACTAAATCTTGTAAACCCATTTGTTTACAAGATAATTGTAAAAGACTTTATTTTTGCGAAATAATTGATAAAATTACCCCCGTCCCCCTTTCGATTTCTGAGGCGATTTTTTAATTGTTAATTCCCTCAGATACCAAGAGGACTAGGAAA
>NW_021681252.1:4777-5629 GCF_001412515.2 Diachasma alloeum | reverse complement strand
ACTGACAAAATCTCTTGAAATTCTCGATTAAGGAAATAATTAATAATTAATTAATGACCTCGGAAATTCCAAGGGGATGGCCGACAATTTTCGGGAAATAATAATGAATAACTAAATCTTGTAAACCCATTTGTTTACTAGATAATTGTACAAGAGTTTATTTTTGCGAAATAATTGATAAAATTACCCCCGTCCCCCTTTCGATTTCTGAGGCGATTGTTTAATTGTTAATTCCCTCAGATACCAAGAGGACTAGGAAATTTTGTCAGTAGATCTTTTATCTTGTTAATGAAATGTAACAGAAAAAAGTTCTTCTGACAAAATCTCTTGAAATTCTCGGTTGAGGAGATAATTAATAATTAATTAATGACCTCGGAAATTCCAAGGGGATGGCCGACGATTTTCGGGAAATAATAATCAATAACTAAATCTTGTAAACCCATTTGTTTACAAGATAATTGTAAAAGAGTTTTTTTTGCGAAATAATTGATAAAATTAGCCCTNACGTAGCGAGGACGCAATTCCCCGGACGGACAACTCCGGAGACTCCTCGACGCTCTGGAGAATCGCCTCTTCCAGGTGCACGCCATCCGCACGTCTTGGGCGCCCTTCGCCATGCCTTGGGAGGACGTTACCCTCCCTCAGCCGTTGAAACGCATCCCTAAACGTACGTGGATCAGGAACCACACGATTCAGAAACTGCTCCGCATAAATTCGGGCAGCTTCTGCCCCCTTTCCCCCCGCAATACCATACACGACCACCATATCCGCGTAATCCGCTGCCGTAAAACGCACCATTGTCGCGATTTGTATCAGACGACTATCACAAAACGAATGACTATGTCGACGATG
>NW_021681252.1:0-4759 GCF_001412515.2 Diachasma alloeum | reverse complement strand
GACACGAAAGCATTGCTCGAAAGAGAGATGCAAAAAAAAATGATCATCGAGTTCCCTAAAAAACATCGTTATGAGAAAGTACAGGATTTTTTTATTGATTAGTTTTTTTCGAGAATTGAATATCCTACAAAAATAATCCAATGAAAAAATGACGTAAACCCGATAGTTTTCCAAATAATGAGTAAAATTTATTTATGAGCTTAATGCAATTGTTTATTAAACTATTAGGTTTACGCTATTACACGATAGACGATTTTTGTAGTTCAAAGGATTCTTTTTTTAAAAAGGCTTTTGACAAAAAGCTGGAAACCCAATTGTTTATTAGATAATTCCGAAAACATTTTTATTGCTCACGATTTACGAAAATCGTGGGCCATCCCCTTGGAATTTCTGAGGTGATTAATTAATTATTAATTATCTCCTCAATCGAGAATTTCAAGAGATTTTGTCAGAAGAACTTTTTTCTGTTAAATTCCATTAACAAGATAAAAGATCTACTGACAAAATTTCCTAGTCCTCTTGGTATCTGAGATAATTGATAACAATTAAACAATCGCCTCAGAAATCGAAAGGGGGAGGGGGCTAATTTTATCAATTATTTCGCAAAAAAAATCTCTTTTACAATTATCTTGTAAACAAATGGGTTTACAAGATTTAGTTATTGATTATTATTTCCTGAAAATCGTCGGCCATCCCCTTGGAATTTCCGAGGTCATTAATTAATTATTAATTATCTCCTCAACCGATAATTTCAAGAGTCTTTGTTAGAAGAACTTTTTTCTGTTAAATTTCATTAACAAGATCAAAGATCTACTGACAAAATATCCTAATACTCTTGGTATCTGAGATAATTAACAATTAAACAATTGCCTCAGAAATCGAAAGGGGGATAGCTGTGATTTTCGGAATTTTTCCGAAGAAACACGCTCTTTCTCAATTATGTGGTAAACAATTGGGGTTAGGGGATATTTCCATTGATTATTTTTTGTCGCAAATCGAAATTGCAACAAAAATAATCTGATGGAAAAATGATGTAAACCCAATAGTTTTTTAAATAATGACCAAAAATTATTCAAGACTTGATTGCAATTACTTAACCAACTATTGGGTTTACGTGATTTTTGCATAAGATTAGTTTGTTGCAAATTCGATTTGCTACAAAAAATAATCAATGGAAAAATCCCCTGAACCCAATTGTTTAACAGATAATGGCAAAAACATTTTCGTAGAGAGATGTGAGAGAGCGAGAGAGAAATATCTTTCCTTCTCTCTCTCGCTCATAGGTGAACGTAAAACGCTATCCCGCCTCCTGCTGACCGGAAGGGGAATCACGCACACCGGTAAGTGGAGCCACACGGACGTACTGCCGCTTAACGCTGCAGCGTCATTAGCTGTCCTATCTACCCCAATATCTCCGTTGGGGTGCTTCTGATCGAAAAGTGGAAAAGGACTTTTCGGCTCAGAATCACCCCCTGTACATGCTGGTTCAGGATCAGCATGTACTTCTGGGACACCCTGTATAGCTGATAGGGAGTTTGCCGTCACTAAGGGTCAATTGCAGAATTTCGTTAACAAATTGATGAAATCTCTTGGCTCAATTACTCTCAATTCATAATAATAATGATTATTCATGGTTATCATTTAGTGTGTAATAAGTTTATGGCTATTGGAATTAGAATAGATCTGTCAAAAATATTTTTTTCAATTGATTTCCTATATTTTTCCTTCTCCCAAACCCCTCTCATTCACTTCGTCCGAGAACTGAATTCATGTCGTCCGAGAACTGAAGTGGGTCAATTTTTTGGCGTCCGAGAACTGAATCCGGGGAGCTGTGTTTTGTTTTAACAAATATTTATCGAATTCCGAAGTTTTTTAATAAAAATCAAACGTTTTCGTGTCCCAAAAACAAAAAATGACTATGGAAACCGCAAGCTTCATATTTGACGAAAAAAAAAACGAAGAATCAGTTATTGGTGGTCCAGTTACCCTTAACCGTCCGAGAGTGACGCCCTCACGGTACTGCCGAGTGCCGAGTTACCGAGGGTGGGGGTCATTCTGCCGAAAGCGTCAAATTACCGACTAGGTCAAGTTACCGACACGGGTAGGGCTGACGGAAATTCCCTAGACCATTTAAATGTGATGGCTCGTTTACAATAAAAACGTTCTGTTATTAATTTAGGTTACGTTTCAGAGATTATAAGGGAGATTTTGTGCTCCCTGACGTGTTCACGATTGTTGCTGGACTTCGAATGGCTACTTTTCTTGGTCTTTTACCGTAAGCCCCTTTCAAAATATGGGAAGTAGACTGAAAATCTATTGAGAAAAAATTTAAAAGGGCAAAGGATAGAATTCACGTGAGCTGTGGGTGCGAACTCAATAAATCAGACGAGCATCGCATTCCAATTCTCCCAAAACATATGTTGACGCTGTGTCAACCCTCACCGGTAAAGGGTTTCAAAGTGGTCGACGAAAAACTACATGAAAAAAAAAATAAAGAAAACAAAGTGAAGGGACTTACTTTGAAGTATAGGTACAAAGTTCATAAATTAGATAAGGAAGACAACCGAATTCCTTCAACACATGTGTTCACACCTCCTAGACCCCGTCAAGAGTTTCAAAATGATCTAGGATATTGGACAGAAGCAAGGATAATAAATAATCAGATCCTCGCCTTTGCCATCCGAATTATAATCCGGAAGCACTACACTCGTTCAATTTTTATATTTGCTAATTTTGTTTGGTAATTATGTTGCATAATGAGAAACACCAATTTAAAAATTTTTGTCCATATGTATCCGTTGGAATCCTTTCAGTGGTCAATTGTTTCATCAATTAAACAATGAACAACTTTCATGATCCCACTCCCTCTTCCAGTCCATTGCTAATTAAATTTCACTTTTATTCTGACAGTGCACTTAGTGCTGTCAAGTCATAATCTTGTGTAATATTATGCGAATGTTGGGCAGGGGCAAATTTTTTGACAATTAAGAATCTCATTTATTGTAATGGACTGCCCAATGGTCAGTTCAACAGATCACCCTCTAAGGTAGCATGAGTTCACACCAACATGCGGCAAGGAGCAATATAGTTGTTTTCCAGCCCTCCCTTTTACGTTTTATTACTCGCCTCTTACCTGACGCGGAAGAGGGCTGCAAAGACGAAGGAGATTTACAAGGGAAAATGGTGAGGGATTTCCCAGACACATTACAATTCCTAGGTGCTCATAATTCCAAAGAAAACAAAAAAAATGAAACACTTGAATTTTCAAAATTGTGTCACCTTTTATTTTTCTCATCTTTTTTCAGAAACTCTTACAATTAAAACAAGTATTTTTAGCCGTCATACAAGCTGGGTTTCGTCCTGGATCTATTTTATTATTCATTTCCTTTTATTGAAATTCCGCGAATTTGATCAAAACACCCTGAAACGACTCCTATCATGTATCGAAAAAATATGTAACATAAGTATTCATTTAAATTCACTCACAAATGATGGTCATTTTCCTGGATCCGAAACTTACTACGGTTTTGCATGGGTCGAACGAAACTTTACGAGGATGACCGATATGTCCGGTAGGGACCGGGACACTTTCTGAAACTGCAAACGCCCCATAGCAGTCGTGTAGACAGTGTAGTGTGTGTCACTAGAATTCAGGACGAAAACAGTTCGACAATTCTTGATCCACTCTGTGACCAACAATAATTTGGCCAGAACAATAAATTCGTTGCTGGCAAAAATATGGAAAGAGCTATTAACCGGCATAAAAATGTATAGCTTGTCAAAGCATCCCGTAAGTACGCAACACAAAAGTAGAGAATGATAACGAAAACTGTGAATGAGACGAGACGACTTTGGAATTTGTCGCTCCTTCTTTTGATAAACAAAAATAACATATTCCAAACAGAAAAATATTGAATGGGTAATTCCCCATTTCAACGGGTCTAGATTTGCGCTTTTCAAGTGACTGAGTGACTGTTGACGTATTTGTTGATTTTTCAGCATTTTTTCAACACGTTAAATAAGAGCGAAGAATTTCAAGTCTAAAACGCTTAATTACGCGGAGCGTCCTCATACTCTCATAAAAAGAAACACAGCATATCGACTTAAAATTTGGCCAGAAGTTTCCCTTCACCACTACTACAATGTTTTCTATTGAAGAGGGGCACAATTTAAGCGCAGAGATATTTGCGATTTATAAATGAATGGCGACTTCTCAAAAATGGCTGGATTGATTGGGCTGAACTTCAGCACCGAGTTAGTCCTTATTAAATCCTTAAGTACGGCGTCCATGACACATATGGCCTTGAGGACTTGTCCTATCGGCCGGCGTTAACATATGTATCATATGTCACATGAACCCTTTCGGTGATTAAAATTCTTTTTATTATGTTATGTCCCACATTGCTAAATTCTTTTTCGACGCATTACTGCTGACCAAAGTTGCGCCACTTACACAATAAGCCTACTCTTCAATACTTCAAATGTAATCCAGGCCAATTTCGTGAATCACCCAAGCTAATAAATGCCCGATACTCGGAGCATCTTCAGACTCAGTTGTTCCCCCGAAGGGAAACTACCAACACTTGCGAGTGATCCACGAAATTGACCGCGAAACCGTTCTCACCACCAAAGACATTGTCATAAGCTTTGGTGACCTTATTGGGGTATTCGAGCCTTGAGAATACGTAGAAGGGCGTAGTGGGTGTTCACGAACCTTTAGTCAAAACTAGTGCCAATCATCGCGTATACAGGAGTGCTG
>NW_021681251.1:74292-78113 GCF_001412515.2 Diachasma alloeum | reverse complement strand
CAACCATACTCTGACCTAAGGCGCGCACAGCGCGCCAGGTACGCTAGTAAGGAGAAAAGTAATGAATTTTCAAAAGCGCGGAGTAACCCCGAGCGGTTCTCCAGCGTCGAGTGAGCCCGGAGAGGCTCCCTCGATAGGAAAATTCATTTCTTCCCCCCTAATTTCGATGAAGGCATGAAACCAACGGCTATCGATCGAGAATTATATTTTCAATAAATGACCCTGGTTTCATCCCTTAATCTCCATTAGGAGCGGAGGAATGAATTTTCAAAGCGCGGAGTAACTCCGGACAAGTTCTCATTCAAAAATTCATGAAAAATTCATTTCTCCCCCCCTAATTTAGATAAAGGCCTGAAACGAACGCCTATTGATCGAGAATTCTATTTTCAGTAAATGACACCGGTTTCATCCCTTAATCTCAATTAGGAGCGGAGGAATGAATTTTCAAAGCGCGGAGTAACTCCGGACAAGTTCTTCTCATTCAAAAATTCATTTCTCCCCTCCCTAATTGAGATGAAGGAATGAAACCAACGCCTATCGATCAAGAATTAAATTCTCAATAAATGACACTGGTTTGATTGCTTAATATCAATAAGGAGAAAAGTAATGAATTTTCAAAAGCGTGACCCCGAACGGTTCTCCGGCGTCGAGTGAGTCCGCAGGGGCTCCCCCGATTGGAAAATTCATTTCTCCCCTCCCTAATTGAGATGAAGGAATGAAACCAACGCCTATCGATCAAGAATTAAATTCTCAATAAATGACACTGGTTTGATTGCTTAATATCAATAAGGAGAAAAGTAATGAATTTTCAAAAGCGTGACCCCGAACGGTTCTCCGGCGTCGAGTGAGTCCGCAGGGGCTCCCCCGATTGGAAAATTCATTCCTCCCCCCCTAATTTAGAAGAAGGAATGAAACCAACGTCTATCGATTAAGAATTAAATTCTCAATAAATGACACCGGTTTGATTACTTAATCTCAATAAGGAGAAAAGTAATGAATTTTCAAAAGCGTGGAGTAACCCCGAACGGTTCTCCGGCGTCGAGTGAGTCCGCAGGGGCTCCCCCGATTGGAAAATTCATTTCTCCCCCCCCCCTAATTTAGATGAAGGGTTGAGATCGATACCTATCGAGGAATGCATTTTCAAAGCGCGGAGTGACTCCGGACAAGTTCTTCTCATTCAAAAATTAATTTCTCCCCTCCCAAATATAGATGAAGGAATGAAACCAACGCCTACCGATCGAGAATTATATTTTTAATGGATGACACTGGTTTCATTCCTTAAACTCGATAAGGAGCGGAGGAATGAATTTTCAAAACGCCGAGTTACCCCGAACGGTTCTCCGGTGTCGAGTGAGTCCGGAAGGACTGCCCGATTGGAAAATTCATTTCTCCCCTCCCTAATTGAGATGAAGGAATGAAACCAATGTCTGTCGATCAAGAATTAAATTCTCAATAAACGACACCGGTTTGATTCCTTAATCTCAATAAGGAGAAAAGTAATGAATTTTCAAAAGCGCGGAGTAACCCCGAACGGTTCTCCGGCGTCGACTGAGTCCGCAGGGGCTCCCCCGATTGTAAAATTCATTCTTCCGCTCCTAATTGAGGTTAAGGAATGAAACCAGGGTCATTTATTGAAAATACAATTCTCGATCGATAGGCGTTGGTTTCATACCTTCATCTAAATTAGGGGGGGAGAAATGAATTTTCCAATCGGGGGAGCCCCTGCGGACTCAGTCGACGCCGGAGAACCGTTCGGGGTAACTCGGCGTTTTGAAAATTCATTCCTCTGCTCCTTATCGAGATCAAGAAATGAAACTAGTGTCATTTATTAAAAATATAATTCTCGATCGGTAGGCGTTGGTTTGATTCCTTCATCTCAATTAGGGAGGGGAGAAATGAATTTTTGAATGAGAAGAACTTGTCCGGAGTTACTCCGCGCTTTGAAATAGTTATTTTCATCACAAGGTCCACAAAGTATTTTCTGACGAATGTGGCTTTGTATAATCACAGAAACCAGGGTCATTTATTGAAAATACAATTCTCGATCGATAGGCGTTGGTTTCATATCTTCATCTAAATTAGGGGGGGAGAAATGAATTTTCCAATCGGGGGAGCCCCTGCGGACTCACTCGACGTCAGAAAATACTTTTGGACCGTGTGATGAATGCAATTTTTCGTCAGAAGGCCTGTAAACCGCGATCAAACCGAGCGAAGCGAGGTTAGAATCGCGGTTTACCGGGTCTTCTTACGAAAATTCATTTTTCCGCTCCTAATTGAGATTAAGGGATGAAACCGGTGTCATTTATGGAAAATATAATTCTCGACCGATAGGTGTTGGTTTGAAGCCTTCATCTAAATTAGAGGGGGAGAAATGAATTTTCCAATCGGGGGAGCCCCTGCGGACACACTCGACGCCGGAGAACCGTTCGGGATTCCTCCGCGCTTTTGAGAATTCATTACTTTTCTTCTTATTGAGATTAAGGAATGAAACCGGTGTTATTTAGTGAGAATTTAATTCTTGATCGATAGGCGTTGGTTTCATTCCTTCATCTCAATTAGGAAGGGGAGAAATGAATTTTTGAATGAGAAGAACATGTCCGGAGTTACTCCGACATGAGAAGAACCGCTCGGGGTTACTCCGCGCTTTTGAAAATTCATTACTTTTCTCCTTATTGAGATTAAGGAATGAAATCGGTGTCATTTATTGAGGATTTAAACTCAACTCATCGCAGAACTTCATGAGTATGTCCACCCCAGGATAAATGTCCACAAGGAGATCAAATGCAAGGTGGCAACTATCGGAAGCGCATTCAAACGCCTCAAAAGTTTGGAGGAGACACGCATCAAAGTACGACCCTCCTTCACCAAACCCGTGCAAACTCCATCAGCACCACCCACGTTGCGTTTGCGGACGGACTCCGAAACGACGGCAAAGCGCTCGAAAGGCTCACCTGCGGCAGAAGCTCAAACTTTGAAGAAGCTGAAGCAACAGGATCTGACCAGCAAGGCAGCCCCGCACATGGTGGCAACTTCAGATCCACCTGCTAAGCTTGAATGGACGCAGGTGAAGAACAGGAAGGAGAAAAAGAGGCAGGCCGGATAGCTCCATCCACAGCTGCCTCCCAAAAAGATGAAAAAAAAAGAAACAGGAGAGGGCTACTCGGAAACCAGTGATGCGAACTGATGCGCTGATTATACGCCCCAAGGACAAGGAGAAGTACTCCGATATACTTTGTCGGGTGAAGAAGGATGTTCCCTCCGAGGACGCTGTCGGTTGTGTCGATAAGATCCGCCGTACAGCAACCGGGGATATGCTGATCATCCTTAGCAGAAAGACGACTGACGGAGCACCTAAGCTGCGTACGGCCATCGTCAATCTTCTTGGAGATGAGGCTGAGGTGCTGAGTAAGGGGCTACAAGAAGATCTCGAGATCAAAGATCTTGACGAAACCACATCGAAGGAGGACGTCATCGAAGCCCTAAAAGTAGCAGCTGGGGAGGAACACGAGATCCAAGCAGATGCGATCAAGTCCCTTCGTAAAGCTTATGGAGGTACCCAGACTGCCTGAGTGGTACTCGCGGTATCTACTGCGAAGAAGATCCTGGGAGAGCACGGCAAGATCAAGATGGGCTGGGTGAATTGCCGCATAAGACGAGTGGAGAGACCGTTGAAGTGCTTTAAGTGCTGGCACTACGGGCATCTCGCCACCAAGTGTACGAGCATAGTCGATCGATCAGAACTCTGCGTGAAGTGTGCAGAGAAGGGTCACAAAGCGAAAGACTGCAAGAAGAAGCCACATTGTGCCTTGTGCACTGAGAAT